>NW_028291695.1:0-287624 GCF_059453375.1 Lepisosteus platostomus
CACGTTTTGAAAAGTGTTCTGTTCCTGCCCTATAACTTACATGTTGGTGACCAAAGTTGCCAAAACGTGTTTATTTGTGCTGAAAAACACGTTTTGACAACTTCTGCACACTGGGGTTAAGGGCTGACTCAGTGGGCTCTTCTGAGCCAGTCAGTTACACTGTGATTCCAAGGGTTGAGAAAACGCGTTTATTTCGGGCTGAAAAACACGTTTTGAAAAGTGTTCTGTTCCTGCCCTATAACTTACATGTTGTTGACCAAAGTTGCCAAAACGTGTTTATTTGTGCTGAAAAACACGTTTTGACAACTTCTGCACACTGGGGTTAAGGGCTGACTCAGTGGGCTCTTCTGAGCCAGTCAGTTACACTGTGATTCCAGGAGTTGAGAAAACGCGTTTATTTCGGGCTGAAAAACACGTTTTGAAAAGTGTTCTGTTCCTGCCCTATAACTTACATGTTGTTGACCAAAGTTGCCAAAACGTGTTTATTTGTGCTGAAAAACACGTTTTGACAACTTCTGCACACTGGGGTTAAGGGCTGACTCAGTGGGCTCTTCTGAGCCAGTCAGTTACACTGTGATTCCAGGAGTTGAGAAAACGCGTTTATTTCGGGCTGAAAAACACGTTTTGAAAAGTGTTCTGTTCCTGCCCTATAACTTACATGTTGTTGACCAAAGTTGCCAAAACGTGTTTATTTGTGCTGAAAAACACGTTTTGACAACTTCTGCACACTGGGGTTAAGGGCTGACTCAGTGGGCTCTTCTGAGCCAGTCAGTTACACTGTGATTCCAGGAGTTGAGAAAACGCGTTTATTTCGGGCTGAAAAACACGTTTTGAAAAGTGTTCTGTTCCTGCCCTATAACTTACATGTTGGTGACCAAAGTTGCCAAAACGTGTTTATTTGGGCTGAAAAACACGTTTTGACAACTTCTGCACACTGGGGTTAAGGGCTGACTTAGTGGGCTCTTCTGAGCCAGTCAGTTACACTGTGATTCCAAGGGTTGAGAAAACGCGTTTATTTCTGGCTGAAAAACACGTTTTGAAAAGTGTTCTGTTCCTGCCCTATAACTTACATGTTGGTGACCAAAGTTGCCAAAACGTGTTTATTTGTGCTGAAAAACACGTTTTGACAACTTCTGCACACTGGGGTTAAGGGCTGACTCAGTGGGCTCTTCTGAGCCAGTCAGTTACACTGTGATTCCAAGGGTTGAGAAAACGCGTTTATGTCGGGCTGAAAAACACGTTTTGAAAAGTGTTCTGTTCCTTCCCTATAACTTGCATGTTGTTGACCAAAGTTGCCAAAACGTGTTTATTTGTGCTGAAAAACACGTTTTGACAACTTCTGCACACTGGGGTTAAGGGCTGACTCAGTGGGCTCTTCTGAGCCAGTCAGTTACACTGTGATTCCAAGAGTTGAGAAAAAGCGTTTATTTCGGGCTGAAAAACACGTTTTGAAAAGTGTTCTGTTCCTGCCCTATAACTTACATGTTGGTGACCAAAGTTGCCAAAACGTGTTTATTTGTGCTGAAAAACACGTTTTGACAACTTCTGCACACTGGGGTTAAGGGCTGACTCAGTGGGCTCTTCTGAGCCAGTCAGTTACACTGTGATTCCAAGAGTTGAGAAAACGTGTTTATTTCGGGCTGAAAAACACGTTTTGAAAAGTGTTCTGTTCCTGCCCTATAACTTACATGTTGTTGACCAAAGTTGCCAAAACGTGTTTATTTGTGCTGAAAAACACGTTTTGACAACTTCTGCACACTGGGGTTAAGGGCTGACTCAGTGGGCTCTTCTGAGCCAGTCAGTTACACTGTGATTCCAGGAGTTGAGAAAACGCGTTTATTTCGGGCTGAAAAACACGTTTTGAAAAGTGTTCTGTTCCTGCCCTATAACTTACATGTTGGTGACCAAAGTTGCCAAAACGTGTTTATCTGTGCTTAAAAACACGTTTTGACAACTTCTGCACACTGGGGTTAAGGGCTGACTCAGTGGGCTCTTCTGAGCCAGTCAGTTACACTGTGATTCCAAGGGTTGAGAAAACGCGTTTATTTCGGGCTGAAAAACACGTTTTGAAAAGTGTTCTGTTCCTGCCCTATAACTTACATGTTGGTAACCAAAGTTGCCAAAACGTGTTTATTTGTGCTGAAAAACACGTTTTGACAACTTCTGCACACTGGGGTTAAGGGCTGACTCAGTGGGCTCTTCTGAGCCAGTCAGTTACACTGTGATTCCAAGAGTTGAGAAAACGTGTTTATTTCGGGCTGAAAAACACGTTTTGAAAAGTGTTCTGTTCCTGCCCTATAACTTACATGTTGTTGACCAAAGTTGCCAAAACGTGTTTATTTGTGCTGAAAAACACGTTTTGACAACTTCTGCACACTGGGGTTAAGGGCTGACTCAGTGGGCTCTTCTGAGCCAGTCAGTTACACTGTGATTCCAAGGGTTGAGAAAACGCGTTTATTTCGGGCTGAAAAACACGTTTTAAAAAGTGTTCTGTTCCTGCCCTATAACTTACATGTTGTTGACCAAAGTTGCCAAAACGTGTTTATTTGTGCTGAAAAACACGTTTTGACAACTTCTGCACACTGGGGTTAAGGGCTGACTCAGTGGGCTCTTCTGAGCCAGTCAGTTACACTGTGATTCCAAGAGTTGAGAAAACGCGTTTATTTCGGGCTGAAAAACACGTTTTGAAAAGTGTTCTGTTCCTGCCCTATAACTTACATGTTGTTGACCAAAGTTGCCAAAACGTGTTTATTTGTGCTGAAAAACACGTTTTGACAACTTCTGCACACTGGGGTTAAGGGCTGACTCAGTGGGCTCTTCTGAGCCAGTCAGTTACACTGTGATTCCAGGAGTTGAGAAAACGCGTTTATTTCGGGCTGAAAAACACGTTTTGAAAAGTGTTCTGTTCCTGCCCTATAACTTACATGTTGTTGACCAAAGTTGCCAAAACGTGTTTATTTGTGCTGAAAAACACGTTTTGACAACTTCTGCACACTGGGGTTAAGGGCTGACTCAGTGGGCTCTTCTGAGCCAGTCAGTTACACTGTGATTCCAGGAGTTGAGAAAACGCGTTTATTTCGGGCTGAAAAACACGTTTTGAAAAGTGTTCTGTTCCTGCCCTATAACTTACATGTTGGTGACCAAAGTTGCCAAAACGTGTTTATTTGGGCTGAAAAACACGTTTTGACAACTTCTGCACACTGGGGTTAAGGGCTGACTTAGTGGGCTCTTCTGAGCCAGTCAGTTACACTGTGATTCCAAGGGTTGAGAAAACGCGTTTATTTCTGGCTGAAAAACACGTTTTGAAAAGTGTTCTGTTCCTGCCCTATAACTTACATGTTGGTGACCAAAGTTGCCAAAACGTGTTTATTTGTGCTGAAAAACACGTTTTGACAACTTCTGCACACTGGGGTTAAGGGCTGACTCAGTGGGCTCTTCTGAGCCAGTCAGTTACACTGTGATTCCAAGGGTTGAGAAAACGCGTTTATGTCGGGCTGAAAAACACGTTTTGAAAAGTGTTCTGTTCCTTCCCTATAACTTGCATGTTGTTGACCAAAGTTGCCAAAACGTGTTTATTTGTGCTGAAAAACACGTTTTGACAACTTCTGCACACTGGGGTTAAGGGCTGACTCAGTGGGCTCTTCTGAGCCAGTCAGTTACACTGTGATTCCAAGAGTTGAGAAAAAGCGTTTATTTCGGGCTGAAAAACACGTTTTGAAAAGTGTTCTGTTCCTGCCCTATAACTTACATGTTGGTGACCAAAGTTGCCAAAACGTGTTTATTTGTGCTGAAAAACACGTTTTGACAACTTCTGCACACTGGGGTTAAGGGCTGACTCAGTGGGCTCTTCTGAGCCAGTCAGTTACACTGTGATTCCAAGAGTTGAGAAAACGTGTTTATTTCGGGCTGAAAAACACGTTTTGAAAAGTGTTCTGTTCCTGCCCTATAACTTACATGTTGTTGACCAAAGTTGCCAAAACGTGTTTATTTGTGCTGAAAAACACGTTTTGACAACTTCTGCACACTGGGGTTAAGGGCTGACTCAGTGGGCTCTTCTGAGCCAGTCAGTTACACTGTGATTCCAAGAGTTGAGAAAACGTGTTTATTTCGGGCTGAAAAACACGTTTTGAAAAGTGTTCTGTTCCTGCCCTATAACTTACATGTTGTTGACCAAAGTTGCCAAAACGTGTTTATTTGTGCTGAAAAACACGTTTTGACAACTTCTGCACACTGGGGTTAAGGGCTGACTCAGTGGGCTCTTCTGAGCCAGTCAGTTACACTGTGATTCCAAGGGTTGAGAAAACGCGTTTATTTCGGGCTGAAAAACACGTTTTAAAAAGTGTTCTGTTCCTGCCCTATAACTTACATGTTGTTGACCAAAGTTGCCAAAACGTGTTTATTTGTGCTGAAAAACACGTTTTGACAACTTCTGCACACTGGGGTTAAGGGCTGACTCAGTGGGCTCTTCTGAGCCAGTCAGTTACACTGTGATTCCAAGAGTTGAGAAAACGCGTTTATTTCGGGCTGAAAAACACGTTTTGAAAAGTGTTCTGTTCCTGCCCTATAACTTACATGTTGTTGACCAAAGTTGCCAAAACGTGTTTATTTGTGCTGAAAAACACGTTTTGACAACTTCTGCACACTGGGGTTAAGGGCTGACTCAGTGGGCTCTTCTGAGCCAGTCAGTTACACTGTGATTCCAGGAGTTGAGAAAACGCGTTTATTTCGGGCTGAAAAACACGTTTTGAAAAGTGTTCTGTTCCTGCCCTATAACTTACATGTTGGTGACCAAAGTTGCCAAAACGTGTTTATTTGTGCTGAAAAACACGTTTTGACAACTTCTGCACACTGGGGCTAAGGGCTGAATCAGTGGGCTCTTCTGAGCCAGTCAGTTACACTGTGATTCCAAGAGTTGAGAAAACGCGTTTATTTCGGGCTGAAAAACACGTTTTGAAAAGTGTTCTGTTCCTGCCCTATAACTTACATGTTGGTGACCAAAGTTGCCAAAACGTGTTTATTTGGGCTGAAAAACACGTTTTGACAACTTCTGCACACTGGGGTTAAGGGCTGACTCAGTGGGCTCTTCTGAGCCAGTCAGTTACACTGTGATTCCAAGAGTTGAGAAAACGCGTTTATTTCGGGCTGAAAAACACGTTTTGAAAAGTGTTCTGTTCCTGCCCTATAACTTACATGTTGTTGACCAAAGTTGCCAAAACGTGTTTATTTGGGCTGAAAAACACGTTTTGACAACTTCTGCACACTGGGGTTAAGGGCTGACTCAGTGGGCTCTTCTGAGCCAGTCAGTTACACTGTGATTCCAAGGGTTGAGAAAACGCGTTTATTTTGGGCTGAAAAACACGTTTTGAAAAGTGTTCTGTTCCTGCCCTATAACTTACATGTTGGTGACCAAAGTTGCCAAAACGTGTTTATTTGGGCTGAAAAACACGTTTTGACAACTTCTGCACACTGGGGTTAAGGGCTGACTCAGTGGGCTCTTCTGAGCCAGTCAGTTACACTGTGATTCCAAGAGTTGAGAAAACGCGTTTATTTCGGGCTGAAAAACACGTTTTGAAAAGTGTTCTGTTCCTGCCCTATAACTTACATGTTGTTGACCAAAGTTGCCAAAACGTGTTTATTTGGGCTGAAAAACACGTTTTGACAACTTCTGCACACTGGGGTTAAGGGCTGACTCAGTGGGCTCTTCTGAGCCAGTCAGTTACACTGTGATTCCAAGGGTTGAGAAAACGCGTTTATTTCGGGCTGAAAAACACGTTTTGAAAAGTGTTCTGTTCCTGCCCTATAACTTACATGTTGTTGACCAAAGTTGCCAAAACGTGTTTATTTGTGCTGAAAAACACGTTTTGACAACTTCTGCACACTGGGGTTAAGGGCTGACTCAGTGGGCTCTTCTGAGCCAGTCAGTTACACTGTGATTCCAGGAGTTGAGAAAACGCGTTTATTTCGGGCTGAAAAACACGTTTTGAAAAGTGTTCTGTTCCTGCCCTATAACTTACATGTTGGTGACCAAAGTTGCCAAAACGTGTTTATTTGTGCTTAAAAACACGTTTTGACAACTTCTGCACACTGGGGTTAAGGGCTGACTCAGTGGGCTCTTCTGAGCCAGTCAGTTACACTGTGATTCCAAGGGTTGAGAAAACGCGTTTATTTCGGGCTGAAAAACACGTTTTGAAAAGTGTTCTGTTCCTGCCCTATAACTTACATGTTGTTGACCAAAGTTGCCAAAACGTGTTTATTTGTGCTGAAAAACACGTTTTGACAACTTCTGCACACTGGGGTTAAGGGCTGACTCAGTGGGCTCTTCTGAGCCAGTCAGTTACACTGTGATTCCAGGAGTTGAGAAAACGCGTTTATTTCGGGCTGAAAAACACGTTTTGAAAAGTGTTCTGTTCCTGCCCTATAACTTACATGTTGGTGACCAAAGTTGCCAAAACGTGTTTATTTGTGCTGAAAAACACGTTTTGACAACTTCTGCACACTGGGGTTAAGGGCTGAATCAGTGGGCTCTTCTGAGCCAGTCAGTTACACTGTGATTCCAAGAGTTGAGAAAACGCGTTTATTTCGGGCTGAAAAACACGTTTTGAAAAGTGTTCTGTTCCTGCCCTATAACTTACATGTTGGTGACCAAAGTTGCCAAAACGTGGTTATTTGTGCTTAAAAACACGTTTTGACAACTTCTGCACACTGGGGTTAAGGGCTGACTCAGTGGGCTCTTCTGAGCCAGTCAGTTACACTGTGATTCCAAGGGTTGAGAAAACGCGTTTATTTCGGGCTGAAAAACACGTTTTGAAAAGTGTTCTGTTCCTGCCCTATAACTTACATGTTGTTGACCAAAGTTGCCAAAACGTGTTTATTTGTGCTGAAAAACACGTTTTGACAACTTCTGCACACTGGGGTTAAGGGCTGACTCATTGGGCTCTTCTGAGCCAGCCAGTTACACTGTGATTCCAAGGGTTGAGAAAACGCGTTTATTTCGGGCTGAAAAACACGTTTTGAAAAGTGTTCTGTTCCTGCCCTATAACTTACATGTTGTTGACCAAAGTTGCCAAAACGTGTTTATTTGTGCTGAAAAACACGTTTTGACAACTTCTGCACACTGGGGTTAAGGGCTGACTCAGTGGGCTCTTCTGAGCCAGTCAATTACACTGTGATTCCAGGAGTTGAGAAAACGCGTTTATTTCGGGCTGAAAAACACGTTTTGAAAAGTGTTCTGTTCCTGCCCTATAACTTACATGTTGATGACCAAAGTTGCCAAAACGTGTTTATTTGTGCTGAAAAACACGTTTTGACAACTTCTGCACACTGGGGTTAAGGGCTGACTCAGTGGGCTCTTCTGAGCCAGTCAGTTACACTGTGATTCCAGGAGTTGAGAAAACGCGTTTATTTCGGGCTGAAAAACACGTTTTGAAAAGTGTTCTGTTCCTGCCCTATAACTTACATGTTGTTGACCAAAGTTGCCAAAACGTGTTTATTTGTGCTGAAAAACACGTTTTGACAACTTCTGCACACTGGGGTTAAGGGCTGACTCAGTGGGCTCTTCTGAGCCAGTCAGTTACACTGTGATTCCAGGAGTTGAGAAAACGCGTTTATTTCGGGCTGAAAAACACGTTTTGAAAAGTGTTCTGTTCCTGCCCTATAACTTACATGTTGGTGACCAAAGTTGCCAAAACGTGTTTATTTGTGCTGAAAAACACGTTTTGACAACTTCTGCACACTGGGGTTAAGGGCTGAATCAGTGGGCTCTTCTGAGCCAGTCAGTTACACTGTGATTCCAAGAGTTGAGAAAACGCGTTTATTTCGGGCTGAAAAACACGTTTTGAAAAGTGTTCTGTTCCTGCCCTATAACTTACATGTTGTTGACCAAAGTTGCCAAAACGTGTTTATTTGTGCTGAAAAACACGTTTTGACAACTTCTGCACACTGGGGTTAAGGGCTGACTCAGTGGGCTCTTCTGAGCCAGTCAGTTACACTGTGATTCCAAGGGTTGAGAAAACGCGTTTATTTCGGGCTGAAAAACACGTTTTGAAAAGTGTTCTGTTCCTGCCCTATAACTTACATGTTGTTGACCAAAGTTGCCAAAACGTGTTTATTTGTGCTGAAAAACACGTTTTGACAACTTCTGCACACTGGGGTTAAGGGCTGACTCAGTGGGCTCTTCTGAGCCAGTCAGTTACACTGTGATTCCAAGAGTTGAGAAAACGCATTTATTTCGGGCTGAAAAACACGTTTTGAAAAGTGTTCTGTTCCTGCCCTATAACTTACATGTTGGTGACCAAAGTTGCCAAAACGTGTTTATTTGTGCTGAAAAACACGTTTTGACAACTTCTGCACACTGGGGTTAAGGGCTGACTCAGTGGGCTCTTCTGAGCCAGTCAGTTACACTGTGATTCCAGGATTTGAGAAAACGCGTTTATTTCGGGCTGAAAAACACGTTTTGAAAAGTGTTCTGTTCCTGCCCTATAACTTACATGTTGTTGACCAAAGCTGCCAAAACGTGTTTATTTGTGCTGAAAAACACGTTTTGACAACTTCTGCACACTGGGGTTAAGGGCTGACTCAGTGGGCTCTTCTGAGCCAGTCAGTTACACTGTGATTCCAGGAGTTGAGAAAACGCGTTTATTTCGGGCTGAAAAACACGTTTTGAAAAGTGTTCTGTTCCTGCCCTATAACTTACATGTTGGTGACCAAAGTTGCCAAAACGTGTTTATTTGTGCTGAAAAACACGTTTTGACAACTTCTGCACACTGGGGTTAAGGGCTGACTCAGTGGGCTCTTCTGAGCCAGTCAGTTACACTGTGATTACAGGAGTTGAGAAAACGCGTTTTTTTCGGGCTGAAAAACACGTTTTGAAAAGTGTTCTGTTCCTGCCCTATAACTTACATGTTGGTGACCAAAGTTGCCAAAACGTGTTTATTTGTGCTGAAAAACACGTTTTGACAACTTCTGCACACTGGGGTTAAGGGCTGACTCAGTGGGCTCTTCTGAGCCAGTCAGTTACACTGTGATTCCAGGAGTTGAGAAAACGCGTTTATTTCGGGCTGAAAAACACGTTTTGAAAAGTGTTCTGTTCCTGCCCTATAACTTACATGTTGGTGACCAAAGTTGCCAAAACGTGTTTATTTGTGCTTAAAAACACGTTTTGACAACTTCTGCACACTGGGGTTAAGGGCTGACTCAGTGGGCTCTTCTGAGCCAGTCAGTTACACTGTGATTCCAAGGGTTGAGAAAACGCGTTTATTTCGGGCTGAAAAACACGTTTTGAAAAGTGTTCTGTTCCTGCCCTATAACTTACATGTTGTTGACCAAAGTTGCCAAAACGTGTTTATTTGTGCTGAAAAACACGTTTTGACAACTTCTGCACACTGGGGTTAAGGGCTGACTCAGTGGGCTCTTCTGAGCCAGTCAGTTACACTGTGATTCCAGGAGTTGAGAAAACGCGTTTATTTCGGGCTGAAAAACACGTTTTGAAAAGTGTTCTGTTCCTGCCCTATAACTTACATGTTGGTGACCAAAGTTGCCAAAACGTGTTTATTTGTGCTGAAAAACACGTTTTGACAACTTCTGCACACTGGGGTTAAGGGCTGACTCAGTGGGCTCTTCTGAGCCAGTCAGTTACACTGTGATTCCAGGAGTTGAGAAAACGCGTTTATTTCGGGCTGAAAAACACGTTTTGAAAAGTGTTCTGTTCCTGCCCTATAACTTACATGTTGTTGACCAAAGCTGCCAAAACGTGTTTATTTGTGCTGAAAAACACGTTTTGACAACTTCTGCACACTGGGGTTAAGGGCTGACTCAGTGGGCTCTTCTGAGCCAGTCAGTTACACTGTGATTCCAGGAGTTGAGAAAACGCGTTTATTTCGGGCTGAAAAACACGTTTTGAAAAGTGTTCTGTTCCTGCCCTATAACTTACATGTTGGTGACCAAAGTTGCCAAAACGTGTTTATTTGTGCTGAAAAAACACGTTTTGACAACTTCTGCACACTGGGGTTAAGGGCTGACTCAGTGGGCTCTTCTGAGCCAGTCAGTTACACTGTGATTACAGGAGTTGAGAAAACGCGTTTTTTTCGGGCTGAAAAACACGTTTTGAAAAGTGTTCTGTTCCTGCCCTATAACTTACATGTTGGTGACCAAAGTTGCCAAAACGTGTTTATTTGTGCTGAAAAACACGTTTTGACAACTTCTGCACACTGGGGTTAAGGGCTGACTCAGTGGGCTCTTCTGAGCCAGTCAGTTACACTGTGATTCCAAGAGTTGAGAAAACGCGTTTATTTCGGGCTGAAAAACACGTTTTGAAAAGTGTTCTGTTCCTGCCCTATAACTTACATGTTGTTGACCAAAGTTGCCAAAACGTGTTTATTTGTGCTGAAAAACACGTTTTGACAACTTCTGCACACTGGGGTTAAGGGCTGACTCAGTGGGCTCTTCTGAGCCAGTCAGTTACACTGTGATTCCAAGAGTTGAGAAAACGCGTTTATTTCGGGCTGAAAAACACGTTTTGAAAAGTGTTCTGTTCCTGCCCTATAACTTACATGTTGTTGACCAAAGTTGCCAAAACGTGTTTATTTGTGCTGAAAAACACGTTTTGACAACTTCTGCACACTGGGGTTAAGGGCTGACTCAGTGGGCTCTTCTGAGCCAGTCAGTTACACTGTGATTCCAGGAGTTGAGAAAACGCGTTTATTTCGGGCTGAAAAACACGTTTTGAAAAGTGTTCTGTTCCTGCCCTATAACTTACATGTTGGTGACCAAAGTTGCCAAAACGTGTTTATTTGTGCTGAAAAACACGTTTTGACAACTTCTGCACACTGGGGTTAAGGGCTGAATCAGTGGGCTCTTCTGAGCCAGTCAGTTACACTGTGATTCCAAGAGTTGAGAAAACGCGTTTATTTCGGGCTGAAAAACACGTTTTGAAAAGTGTTCTGTTCCTGCCCTATAACTTACATGTTGGTGACCAAAGTTGCCAAAACGTGTTTATTTGTGCTTAAAAACACGTTTTGACAACTTCTGCACACTGGGGTTAAGGGCTGACTCAGTGGGCTCTTCTGAGCCAGTCAGTTACACTGTGATTCCAGGAGTTGAGAAAACGCGTTTATTTCGGGCTGAAAAACACGTTTTGAAAAGTGTTCTGTTCCTGCCCTATAACTTACATGTTGGTGACCAAAGTTGCCAAAACGTGTTTATTTGTGCTGAAAAACACGTTTTGACAACTTCTGCACACTGGGGTTAAGGGCTGACTCAGTGGGCTCTTCTGAGCCAGTCAGTTACACTGTGATTCCAAGGGTTGAGAAAACGCGTTTATTTCGGGCTGAAAAACACGTTTTGAAAAGTGTTCTGTTCCTGCCCTATAACTTACATGTTGTTGACCAAAGTTGCCAAAACGTGTTTATTTGTGCTGAAAAACACGTTTTGACAACTTCTGCACACTGGGGTTAAGGGCTGACTCATTGGGCTCTTCTGAGCCAGTCAGTTACACTGTGATTCCAAGAGTTGAGAAAACGCGTTTATTTCGGGCTGAAAAACACGTTTTGAAAAGTGTTCTGTTCCTGCCCTATAACTTACATGTTGTTGACCAAAGTTGCCAAAACGTGTTTATTTGGGCTGAAAAACACGTTTTGACAACTTCTGCACACTGGGGTTAAGGGCTGACTCAGTGGGCTCTTCTGAGCCAGTCAGTTACACTGTGATTCCAGGAGTTGAGAAAACGCGTTTATTTCGGGCTGAAAAACACGTTTTGAAAAGTGTTCTGTTCCTGCCCTATAACTTACATGTTGGTGACCAAAGTTGCCAAAACGTGTTTATTTGTGCTGAAAAACACGTTTTGACAACTTCTGCACACTGGGGTTAAGGGCTGACTCAGTGGGCTCTTCTGAGCCAGTCAGTTACACTGTGATTCCAAGAGTTGAGAAAACGCGTTTATTTCGGGCTGAAAAACACGTTTTGAAAAGTGTTCTGTTCCTGCCCTATAACTTACATGTTGTTGACCAAAGTTGCCAAAACGTGTTTATTTGTGCTGAAAAACACGTTTTGACAACTTCTGCACACTGGGGTTAAGGGCTGACTCAGTGGGCTCTTCTGAGCCAGTCAGTTACACTGTGATTCCAAGAGTTGAGAAAACGCATTTATTTCGGGCTGAAAAACACGTTTTGAAAAGTGTTCTGTTCCTGCCCTATAACTTACATGTTGGTGACCAAAGTTGCCAAAACGTGTTTATTTGTGCTGAAAAACACGTTTTGACAACTTCTGCACACTGGGGTTAAGGGCTGACTCAGTGGGCTCTTCTGAGCCAGTCAGTTACACTGTGATTCCAGGATTTGAGAAAACGCGTTTATTTCGGGCTGAAAAACACGTTTTGAAAAGTGTTCTGTTCCTGCCCTATAACTTACATGTTGTTGACCAAAGCTGCCAAAACGTGTTTATTTGTGCTGAAAAACACGTTTTGACAACTTCTGCACACTGGGGTTAAGGGCTGACTCAGTGGGCTCTTCTGAGCCAGTCAGTTACACTGTGATTCCAGGAGTTGAGAAAACGCGTTTATTTCGGGCTGAAAAACACGTTTTGAAAAGTGTTCTGTTCCTGCCCTATAACTTACATGTTGGTGACCAAAGTTGCCAAAACGTGTTTATTTGTGCTGAAAAACACGTTTTGACAACTTCTGCACACTGGGGTTAAGGGCTGACTCAGTGGGCTCTTCTGAGCCAGTCAGTTACACTGTGATTACAGGAGTTGAGAAAACGCGTTTTTTTCGGGCTGAAAAACACGTTTTGAAAAGTGTTCTGTTCCTGCCCTATAACTTACATGTTGGTGACCAAAGTTGCCAAAACGTGTTTATTTGTGCTGAAAAACACGTTTTGACAACTTCTGCACACTGGGGTTAAGGGCTGACTCAGTGGGCTCTTCTGAGCCAGTCAGTTACACTGTGATTCCAGGAGTTGAGAAAACGCGTTTATTTCGGGCTGAAAAACACGTTTTGAAAAGTGTTCTGTTCCTGCCCTATAACTTACATGTTGGTGACCAAAGTTGCCAAAACGTGTTTATTTGTGCTTAAAAACACGTTTTGACAACTTCTGCACACTGGGGTTAAGGGCTGACTCAGTGGGCTCTTCTGAGCCAGTCAGTTACACTGTGATTCCAAGGGTTGAGAAAACGCGTTTATTTCGGGCTGAAAAACACGTTTTGAAAAGTGTTCTGTTCCTGCCCTATAACTTACATGTTGTTGACCAAAGTTGCCAAAACGTGTTTATTTGTGCTGAAAAACACGTTTTGACAACTTCTGCACACTGGGGTTAAGGGCTGACTCAGTGGGCTCTTCTGAGCCAGTCAGTTACACTGTGATTCCAGGAGTTGAGAAAACGCGTTTATTTCGGGCTGAAAAACACGTTTTGAAAAGTGTTCTGTTCCTGCCCTATAACTTACATGTTGGTGACCAAAGTTGCCAAAACGTGTTTATTTGTGCTGAAAAACACGTTTTGACAACTTCTGCACACTGGGGTTAAGGGCTGACTCAGTGGGCTCTTCTGAGCCAGTCAGTTACACTGTGATTCCAGGAGTTGAGAAAACGCGTTTATTTCGGGCTGAAAAACACGTTTTGAAAAGTGTTCTGTTCCTGCCCTATAACTTACATGTTGTTGACCAAAGCTGCCAAAACGTGTTTATTTGTGCTGAAAAACACGTTTTGACAACTTCTGCACACTGGGGTTAAGGGCTGACTCAGTGGGCTCTTCTGAGCCAGTCAGTTACACTGTGATTCCAGGAGTTGAGAAAACGCGTTTATTTCGGGCTGAAAAACACGTTTTGAAAAGTGTTCTGTTCCTGCCCTATAACTTACATGTTGGTGACCAAAGTTGCCAAAACGTGTTTATTTGTGCTGAAAAACACGTTTTGACAACTTCTGCACACTGGGGTTAAGGGCTGACTCAGTGGGCTCTTCTGAGCCAGTCAGTTACACTGTGATTACAGGAGTTGAGAAAACGCGTTTTTTTCGGGCTGAAAAACACGTTTTGAAAAGTGTTCTGTTCCTGCCCTATAACTTACATGTTGGTGACCAAAGTTGCCAAAACGTGTTTATTTGTGCTGAAAAACACGTTTTGACAACTTCTGCACACTGGGGTTAAGGGCTGACTCAGTGGGCTCTTCTGAGCCAGTCAGTTACACTGTGATTCCAAGAGTTGAGAAAACGCGTTTATTTCGGGCTGAAAAACACGTTTTGAAAAGTGTTCTGTTCCTGCCCTATAACTTACATGTTGTTGACCAAAGTTGCCAAAACGTGTTTATTTGTGCTGAAAAACACGTTTTGACAACTTCTGCACACTGGGGTTAAGGGCTGACTCAGTGGGCTCTTCTGAGCCAGTCAGTTACACTGTGATTCCAAGAGTTGAGAAAACGCGTTTATTTCGGGCTGAAAAACACGTTTTGAAAAGTGTTCTGTTCCTGCCCTATAACTTACATGTTGTTGACCAAAGTTGCCAAAACGTGTTTATTTGTGCTGAAAAACACGTTTTGACAACTTCTGCACACTGGGGTTAAGGGCTGACTCAGTGGGCTCTTCTGAGCCAGTCAGTTACACTGTGATTCCAGGAGTTGAGAAAACGCGTTTATTTCGGGCTGAAAAACACGTTTTGAAAAGTGTTCTGTTCCTGCCCTATAACTTACATGTTGGTGACCAAAGTTGCCAAAACGTGTTTATTTGTGCTGAAAAACACGTTTTGACAACTTCTGCACACTGGGGTTAAGGGCTGAATCAGTGGGCTCTTCTGAGCCAGTCAGTTACACTGTGATTCCAAGAGTTGAGAAAACGCGTTTATTTCGGGCTGAAAAACACGTTTTGAAAAGTGTTCTGTTCCTGCCCTATAACTTACATGTTGGTGACCAAAGTTGCCAAAACGTGTTTATTTGTGCTTAAAAACACGTTTTGACAACTTCTGCACACTGGGGTTAAGGGCTGACTCAGTGGGCTCTTCTGAGCCAGTCAGTTACACTGTGATTCCAGGAGTTGAGAAAACGCGTTTATTTCGGGCTGAAAAACACGTTTTGAAAAGTGTTCTGTTCCTGCCCTATAACTTACATGTTGGTGACCAAAGTTGCCAAAACGTGTTTATTTGTGCTGAAAAACACGTTTTGACAACTTCTGCACACTGGGGTTAAGGGCTGACTCAGTGGGCTCTTCTGAGCCAGTCAGTTACACTGTGATTCCAAGGGTTGAGAAAACGCGTTTATTTCGGGCTGAAAAACACGTTTTGAAAAGTGTTCTGTTCCTGCCCTATAACTTACATGTTGTTGACCAAAGTTGCCAAAACGTGTTTATTTGTGCTGAAAAACACGTTTTGACAACTTCTGCACACTGGGGTTAAGGGCTGACTCAGTGGGCTCTTCTGAGCCAGTCAGTTACACTGTGATTCCAAGAGTTGAGAAAACGCGTTTATTTCGGGCTGAAAAACACGTTTTGAAAAGTGTTCTGTTCCTGCCCTATAACTTACATGTTGGTGACCAAAGTTGCCAAAACGTGTTTATTTGGGCTGAAAAACACGTTTTGACAACTTCTGCACACTGGGGTTAAGGGCTGACTCAGTGGGCTCTTCTGAGCCAGTCAGTTACACTGTGATTCCAAGAGTTGAGAAAACGCGTTTATTTCGGGCTGAAAAACACGTTTTGAAAAGTGTTCTGTTCCTGCCCTATAACTTACATGTTGGTGACCAAAGTTGCCAAAACGTGTTTATTTGGGCTGAAATCACGTTTTGACAACTTCTGCACACTGGGGTTAAGGGCTGACTCAGTGGGCTCTTCTGAGCCAGTCAGTTACACTGTGATTCCAAGAGTTGAGAAAACGCGTTTATTTCGGGCTGAAAAACACGTTTTGAAAAGTGTTCTGTTCCTGCCCTATAACTTACATGTTGGTGACCAAAGTTGCCAAAACGTGTTTATTTGTGCTGAAAAACACGTTTTGACAACTTCTGCACACTGGGGTTAAGGGCTGACTCAGTTGGCTCTTCTGAGCCAGTCAGTTACACTGTGATTCCAAGAGTTGAGAAAACGCGTTTATTTCGGGCTGAAAAACACGTTTTGAAAAGTGTTCTGTTCCTGCCCTATAACTTACATGTTGTTGACCAAAGTTGCCAAAACGTGTTTATTTGTGCTGAAAAACACGTTTTGACAACTTCTGGACACTGGGGTTAAGGGCTGACTCAGTGGGCTCTTCTGAGCCAGTCAGTTACACTGTGATTCCAGGAGTTGAGAAAACGCGTTTATTTCGGGCTGAAAAACACGTTTTGAAAAGTGTTCTGTTCCTGCCCTATAACTTACATGTTGGTGACCAAAGTTGCCAAAACGTGTTTATTTGTGCTGAAAAACACGTTTTGACAACTTCTGCACACTGGGGTTAAGGGCTGAATCAGTGGGGTCTTCTGAGCCAGTCAGTTACACTGTGATTCCAAGAGTTGAGAAAACGCGTTTATTTCGGGCTGAAAAACACGTTTTGAAAAGTGTTCTGTTCCTGCCCTATAACTTACATGTTGGTGACCAAAGTTGCCAAAACGTGTTTATTTGTGCTTAAAAACACGTTTTGACAACTTCTGCACACTGGGGTTAAGGGCTGACTCAGTGGGCTCTTCTGAGCCAGTCAGTTACACTGTGATTCCAAGGGTTGAGAAAACGCGTTTATTTCGGGCTGAAAAACACGTTTTGAAAAGTATTCTGTTCCTGCCCTATAACTTACATGTTGGTGACCAAAGTTGCCAAAACGTGTTTATTTGTGCTGAAAAACACGTTTTGACAACTTCTGCACACTGGGGTTAAGGGCTGACTCAGTGGGCTCTTCTGAGCCAGTCAGTTACACTGTGATTCCAAGGGTTGAGAAAACGCGTTTATTTCGGGCTGAAAAACACGTTTTGAAAAGTGTTCTGTTCCTGCCCTATAACTTACATGTTGTTGACCAAAGTTGCCAAAACGTGTTTATGTGTGCTGAAAAACACGTTTTGACAACTTCTGCACACTGGGGTTAAGGGCTGACTCAGTGGGCTCTTCTGAGCCAGTCAGTTACACTGTGATTCCAAGGGTTGAGAAAACGCGTTTATTTTGGGCTGAAAAACACGTTTTGAAAAGTGTTCTGTTCCTGCCCTATAACTTACATGTTGGTGACCAAAGTTGCCAAAACGTGTTTATTTGTGCTGAAAAACACGTTTTGACAACTTCTGCACACTGGGGTTAAGGGCTGACTCAGTGGGCTCTTCTGAGCCAGTCAGTTACACTGTGATTCCAAGGGTTGAGAAAACGCGTTTATTTCGGGCTGAAAAACACGTTTTGAAAAGTGTTCTGTTCCTGCCCTATAACTTACATGTTGTTGACCAAAATTGCCAAAACGTGTTTATTTGTGCTGAAAAACACGTTTTGACAACTTCTGCACACTGGGGTTAAGGGCTGACTCAGTGGGCTCTTCTGAGCCAGTCAGTTACACTGTGATTCCAGGAGTTGAGAAAACGCGTTTATTTCGGGCTGAAAAACACGTTTTGAAAAGTGTTCTGTTCCTGCCCTATAACTTACATGTTGGTGACCAAAGTTGCCAAAACGTGTTTATTTGTGCTGAAAAACACGTTTTGACAACTTCTGCACACTGGGGTTAAGGGCTGACTCAGTGGGCTCTTCTGAGCCAGTCAGTTACACTGTGATTCCAGGAGTTGAGAAAACGCGTTTATTTCGGGCTGAAAAACACGTTTTGAAAAGTGTTCTGTTCCTGCCCTATAACTTACATGTTGTTGACCAAAGCTGCCAAAACGTGTTTATTTGTGCTGAAAAACACGTTTTGACAACTTCTGCACACTGGGGTTAAGGGCTGACTCAGTGGGCTCTTCTGAGCCAGTCAGTTACACTGTGATTCCAGGAGTTGAGAAAACGCGTTTATTTCGGGCTGAAAAACACGTTTTGAAAAGTGTTCTGTTCCTGCCCTATAACTTACATGTTGGTGACCAAAGTTGCCAAAACGTGTTTATTTGTGCTGAAAAAACACGTTTTGACAACTTCTGCACACTGGGGTTAAGGGCTGACTCAGTGGGCTCTTCTGAGCCAGTCAGTTACACTGTGATTACAGGAGTTGAGAAAACGCGTTTTTTTCGGGCTGAAAAACACGTTTTGAAAAGTGTTCTGTTCCTGCCCTATAACTTACATGTTGGTGACCAAAGTTGCCAAAACGTGTTTATTTGTGCTGAAAAACACGTTTTGACAACTTCTGCACACTGGGGTTAAGGGCTGACTCAGTGGGCTCTTCTGAGCCAGTCAGTTACACTGTGATTCCAAGAGTTGAGAAAACGCGTTTATTTCGGGCTGAAAAACACGTTTTGAAAAGTGTTCTGTTCCTGCCCTATAACTTACATGTTGTTGACCAAAGTTGCCAAAACGTGTTTATTTGTGCTGAAAAACACGTTTTGACAACTTCTGCACACTGGGGTTAAGGGCTGACTCAGTGGGCTCTTCTGAGCCAGTCAGTTACACTGTGATTCCAAGAGTTGAGAAAACGCGTTTATTTCGGGCTGAAAAACACGTTTTGAAAAGTGTTCTGTTCCTGCCCTATAACTTACATGTTGTTGACCAAAGTTGCCAAAACGTGTTTATTTGTGCTGAAAAACACGTTTTGACAACTTCTGCACACTGGGGTTAAGGGCTGACTCAGTGGGCTCTTCTGAGCCAGTCAGTTACACTGTGATTCCAGGAGTTGAGAAAACGCGTTTATTTCGGGCTGAAAAACACGTTTTGAAAAGTGTTCTGTTCCTGCCCTATAACTTACATGTTGGTGACCAAAGTTGCCAAAACGTGTTTATTTGTGCTGAAAAACACGTTTTGACAACTTCTGCACACTGGGGTTAAGGGCTGAATCAGTGGGCTCTTCTGAGCCAGTCAGTTACACTGTGATTCCAAGAGTTGAGAAAACGCGTTTATTTCGGGCTGAAAAACACGTTTTGAAAAGTGTTCTGTTCCTGCCCTATAACTTACATGTTGGTGACCAAAGTTGCCAAAACGTGTTTATTTGTGCTTAAAAACACGTTTTGACAACTTCTGCACACTGGGGTTAAGGGCTGACTCAGTGGGCTCTTCTGAGCCAGTCAGTTACACTGTGATTCCAGGAGTTGAGAAAACGCGTTTATTTCGGGCTGAAAAACACGTTTTGAAAAGTGTTCTGTTCCTGCCCTATAACTTACATGTTGGTGACCAAAGTTGCCAAAACGTGTTTATTTGTGCTGAAAAACACGTTTTGACAACTTCTGCACACTGGGGTTAAGGGCTGACTCAGTGGGCTCTTCTGAGCCAGTCAGTTACACTGTGATTCCAAGGGTTGAGAAAACGCGTTTATTTCGGGCTGAAAAACACGTTTTGAAAAGTGTTCTGTTCCTGCCCTATAACTTACATGTTGTTGACCAAAGTTGCCAAAACGTGTTTATTTGTGCTGAAAAACACGTTTTGACAACTTCTGCACACTGGGGTTAAGGGCTGACTCAGTGGGCTCTTCTGAGCCAGTCAGTTACACTGTGATTCCAAGAGTTGAGAAAACGCGTTTATTTCGGGCTGAAAAACACGTTTTGAAAAGTGTTCTGTTCCTGCCCTATAACTTACATGTTGTTGACCAAAGTTGCCAAAACGTGTTTATTTGGGCTGAAAAACACGTTTTGACAACTTCTGCACACTGGGGTTAAGGGCTGACTCAGTGGGCTCTTCTGAGCCAGTCAGTTACACTGTGATTCCAGGAGTTGAGAAAACGCGTTTATTTCGGGCTGAAAAACACGTTTTGAAAAGTGTTCTGTTCCTGCCCTATAACTTACATGTTGGTGACCAAAGTTGCCAAAACGTGTTTATTTGTGCTGAAAAACACGTTTTGACAACTTCTGCACACTGGGGTTAAGGGCTGACTCAGTGGGCTCTTCTGAGCCAGTCAGTTACACTGTGATTCCAAGAGTTGAGAAAACGCGTTTATTTCGGGCTGAAAAACACGTTTTGAAAAGTGTTCTGTTCCTGCCCTATAACTTACATGTTGTTGACCAAAGTTGCCAAAACGTGTTTATTTGTGCTGAAAAACACGTTTTGACAACTTCTGCACACTGGGGTTAAGGGCTGACTCAGTGGGCTCTTCTGAGCCAGTCAGTTACACTGTGATTCCAAGAGTTGAGAAAACGCATTTATTTCGGGCTGAAAAACACGTTTTGAAAAGTGTTCTGTTCCTGCCCTATAACTTACATGTTGGTGACCAAAGTTGCCAAAACGTGTTTATTTGTGCTGAAAAACACGTTTTGACAACTTCTGCACACTGGGGTTAAGGGCTGACTCAGTGGGCTCTTCTGAGCCAGTCAGTTACACTGTGATTCCAGGATTTGAGAAAACGCGTTTATTTCGGGCTGAAAAACACGTTTTGAAAAGTGTTCTGTTCTTGCCCTATAACTTACATGTTGTTGACCAAAGCTGCCAAAACGTGTTTATTTGTGCTGAAAAACACGTTTTGACAACTTCTGCACACTGGGGTTAAGGGCTGACTCAGTGGGCTCTTCTGAGCCAGTCAGTTACACTGTGATTCCAGGAGTTGAGAAAACGCGTTTATTTCGGGCTGAAAAACACGTTTTGAAAAGTGTTCTGTTCCTGCCCTATAACTTACATGTTGGTGACCAAAGTTGCCAAAACGTGTTTATTTGTGCTGAAAAACACGTTTTGACAACTTCTGCACACTGGGGTTAAGGGCTGACTCAGTGGGCTCTTCTGAGCCAGTCAGTTACACTGTGATTACAGGAGTTGAGAAAACGCGTTTTTTTCGGGCTGAAAAACACGTTTTGAAAAGTGTTCTGTTCCTGCCCTATAACTTACATGTTGGTGACCAAAGTTGCCAAAACGTGTTTATTTGTGCTGAAAAACACGTTTTGACAACTTCTGCACACTGGGGTTAAGGGCTGACTCAGTGGGCTCTTCTGAGCCAGTCAGTTACACTGTGATTCCAGGAGTTGAGAAAACGCGTTTATTTCGGGCTGAAAAACACGTTTTGAAAAGTGTTCTGTTCCTGCCCTATAACTTACATGTTGGTGACCAAAGTTGCCAAAACGTGTTTATTTGTGCTTAAAAACACGTTTTGACAACTTCTGCACACTGGGGTTAAGGGCTGACTCAGTGGGCTCTTCTGAGCCAGTCAGTTACACTGTGATTCCAAGGGTTGAGAAAACGCGTTTATTTCGGGCTGAAAAACACGTTTTGAAAAGTGTTCTGTTCCTGCCCTATAACTTACATGTTGTTGACCAAAGTTGCCAAAACGTGTTTATTTGTGCTGAAAAACACGTTTTGACAACTTCTGCACACTGGGGTTAAGGGCTGACTCAGTGGGCTCTTCTGAGCCAGTCAGTTACACTGTGATTCCAGGAGTTGAGAAAACGCGTTTATTTCGGGCTGAAAAACACGTTTTGAAAAGTGTTCTGTTCCTGCCCTATAACTTACATGTTGGTGACCAAAGTTGCCAAAACGTGTTTATTTGTGCTGAAAAACACGTTTTGACAACTTCTGCACACTGGGGTTAAGGGCTGACTCAGTGGGCTCTTCTGAGCCAGTCAGTTACACTGTGATTCCAGGAGTTGAGAAAACGCGTTTATTTCGGGCTGAAAAACACGTTTTGAAAAGTGTTCTGTTCCTGCCCTATAACTTACATGTTGTTGACCAAAGCTGCCAAAACGTGTTTATTTGTGCTGAAAAACACGTTTTGACAACTTCTGCACACTGGGGTTAAGGGCTGACTCAGTGGGCTCTTCTGAGCCAGTCAGTTACACTGTGATTCCAGGAGTTGAGAAAACGCGTTTATTTCGGGCTGAAAAACACGTTTTGAAAAGTGTTCTGTTCCTGCCCTATAACTTACATGTTGGTGACCAAAGTTGCCAAAACGTGTTTATTTGTGCTGAAAAACACGTTTTGACAACTTCTGCACACTGGGGTTAAGGGCTGACTCAGTGGGCTCTTCTGAGCCAGTCAGTTACACTGTGATTACAGGAGTTGAGAAAACGCGTTTTTTTCGGGCTGAAAAACACG
Organism: Lepisosteus platostomus; assembly: GCF_059453375.1. NCBI lineage: Eukaryota > Metazoa > Chordata > Actinopteri > Semionotiformes > Lepisosteidae > Lepisosteus > Lepisosteus platostomus. The sequence goes on from NW_028291695.1 coordinate 22,048, forward strand.
TTTTGAAAAGTGTTCTGTTCCTGCCCTATAACTTACATGTTGGTGACCAAAGTTGCCAAAACGTGTTTATTTGTGCTGAAAAACACGTTTTGACAACTTCTGCACACTGGGGTTAAGGGCTGACTCAGTGGGCTCTTCTGAGCCAGTCAGTTACACTGTGATTCCAAGAGTTGAGAAAACGCGTTTATTTCGGGCTGAAAAACACGTTTTGAAAAGTGTTCTGTTCCTGCCCTATAACTTACATGTTATTGACCAAAGTTGCCAAAACGTGTTTATTTGTGCTGAAAAACACGTTTTGACAACTTCTGCACACTGGGGTTAAGGGCTGACTCAGTGGGCTCTTCTGAGCCAGTCAGTTACACTGTGATTCCAAGAGTTGAGAAAACGCGTTTATTTCGGGCTGAAAAACACGTTTTGAAAAGTGTTCTGTTCCTGCCCTATAACTTACATGTTGTTGACCAAAGTTGCCAAAACGTGTTTATTTGTGCTGAAAAACACGTTTTGACAACTTCTGCACACTGGGGTTAAGGGCTGACTCAGTGGGCTCTTCTGAGCCAGTCAGTTACACTGTGATTCCAGGAGTTGAGAAAACGCGTTTATTTCGGGCTGAAAAACACGTTTTGAAAAGTGTTCTGTTCCTGCCCTATAACTTACATGTTGGTGACCAAAGTTGCCAAAACGTGTTTATTTGTGCTGAAAAACACGTTTTGACAACTTCTGCACACTGGGGTTAAGGGCTGAATCAGTGGGCTCTTCTGAGCCAGTCAGTTACACTGTGATTCCAAGAGTTGAGAAAACGCGTTTATTTCGGGCTGAAAAACATGTTTTGAAAAGTGTTCTGTTCCTGCCCTATAACTTACATGTTGGTGACCAAAGTTGCCAAAACGTGTTTATTTGTGCTTAAAAACACGTTTTGACAACTTCTGCACACTGGGGTTAAGGGCTGACTCAGTGGGCTCTTCTGAGCCAGTCAGTTACACTGTGATTCCAGGAGTTGAGAAAACGCGTTTATTTCGGGCTGAAAAACACGTTTTGAAAAGTGTTCTGTTCCTGCCCTATAACTTACATGTTGGTGACCAAAGTTGCCAAAACGTGTTTATTTGTGCTGAAAAACACGTTTTGACAACTTCTGCACACTGGGGTTAAGGGCTGACTCAGTGGGCTCTTCTGAGCCAGTCAGTTACACTGTGATTCCAAGGGTTGAGAAAACGCGTTTATTTCGGGCTGAAAAACACGTTTTGAAAAGTGTTCTGTTCCTGCCCTATAACTTACATGTTGTTGACCAAAGTTGCCAAAACGTGTTTATTTGTGCTGAAAAACACGTTTTGACAACTTCTGCACACTGGGGTTAAGGGCTGACTCAGTGGGCTCTTCTGAGCCAGTCAGTTACACTGTGATTCCAAGAGTTGAGAAAACGCGTTTATTTCGGGCTGAAAAACACGTTTTGAAAAGTGTTCTGTTCCTGCCCTATAACTTACATGTTGGTGACCAAAGTTGCCAAAACGTGTTTATTTGGGCTGAAAAACACGTTTTGACAACTTCTGCACACTGGGGTTAAGGGCTGACTCAGTGGGCTCTTCTGAGCCAGTCAGTTACACTGTGATTCCAAGAGTTGAGAAAACGCGTTTATTTCGGGCTGAAAAACACGTTTTGAAAAGTGTTCTGTTCCTGCCCTATAACTTACATGTTGGTGACCAAAGTTGCCAAAACGTGTTTATTTGGGCTGAAAAACACGTTTTGACAACTTCTGCACACTGGGGTTAAGGGCTGACTCAGTGGGCTCTTCTGAGCCAGTCAGTTACACTGTGATTCCAAGAGTTGAGAAAACGCGTTTACTTCGGGCTGAAAAACACGTTTTGAAAAGTGTTCTGTTCCTGCCCTATAACTTACATGTTGTTGACCAAAGTTGCCAAAACGTGTTTATTTGGGCTGAAAAACACGTTTTGACAACTTCTGCACACTGGGGTTAAGGGCTGACTCAGTGGGCTCTTCTGAGCCAGTCAGTTACACTGTGATTCCAGGAGTTGAGAAAACGCGTTTATTTCGGGCTGAAAAACACGTTTTGAAAAGTGTTCTGTTCCTGCCCTATAACTTACATGTTGGTGACCAAAGTTGCCAAAACGTGTTTATTTGTGCTGAAAAACACGTTTTGACAACTTCTGCACACTGGGGTTAAGGGCTGACTCAGTGGGCTCTTCTGAGCCAGTCAGTTACACTGTGATTCCAAGAGTTGAGAAAACGCGTTTATTTCGGGCTGAAAAACACGTTTTGAAAAGTGTTCTGTTCCTGCCCTATAACTTACATGTTGTTGACCAAAGTTGCCAAAACGTGTTTATTTGTGCTGAAAAACACGTTTTGACAACTTCTGGACACTGGGGTTAAGGGCTGACTCAGTGGGCTCTTCTGAGCCAGTCAGTTACACTGTGATTCCAGGAGTTGAGAAAACGCGTTTATTTCGGGCTGAAAAACACGTTTTGAAAAGTGTTCTGTTCCTGCCCTATAACTTACATGTTGGTGACCAAAGTTGCCAAAACGTGTTTATTTGTGCTGAAAAACAAGTTTTGACAACTTCTGCACACTGGGGTTAAGGGCTGAATCAGTGGGGTCTTCTGAGCCAGTCAGTTACACTGTGATTCCAAGAGTTGAGAAAACGCGTTTATTTCGGGCTGAAAAACACGTTTTGAAAAGTGTTCTGTTCCTGCCCTATAACTTACATGTTGGTGACCAAAGTTGCCAAAACGTGTTTATTTGTGCTTAAAAACACGTTTTGACAACTTCTGCACACTGGGGTTAAGGGCTGACTCAGTGGGCTCTTCTGAGCCAGTCAGTTACACTGTGATTCCAAGGGTTGAGAAAACGCGTTTATTTCGGGCTGAAAAACACGTTTTGAAAAGTATTCTGTTCCTGCCCTATAACTTACATGTTGGTGACCAAAGTTGCCAAAACGTGTTTATTTGTGCTGAAAAACACGTTTTGACAACTTCTGCACACTGGGGTTAAGGGCTGACTCAGTGGGCTCTTCTGAGCCAGTCAGTTACACTGTGATTCCAAGGGTTGAGAAAACGCGTTTATTTCGGGCTGAAAAACACGTTTTGAAAAGTGTTCTGTTCCTGCCCTATAACTTACATGTTGTTGACCAAAGTTGCCAAAACGTGTTTATGTGTGCTGAAAAACACGTTTTGACAACTTCTGCACACTGGGGTTAAGGGCTGACTCAGTGGGCTCTTCTGAGCCAGTCAGTTACACTGTGATTCCAAGGGTTGAGAAAACGCGTTTATTTTGGGCTGAAAAACACGTTTTGAAAAGTGTTCTGTTCCTGCCCTATAACTTACATGTTGGTGACCAAAGTTGCCAAAACGTGTTTATTTGGGCTGAAAAACACGTTTTGACAACTTCTGCACACTGGGGTTAAGGGCTGACTCAGTGGGCTCTTCTGAGCCAGTCAGTTACACTGTGATTCCAAGAGTTGAGAAAACGCGTTTATTTCGGGCTGAAAAACACGTTTTGAAAAGTGTTCTGTTCCTGCCCTATAACTTACATGTTGTTGACCAAAGTTGCCAAAACGTGTTTATTTGGGCTGAAAAACACGTTTTGACAACTTCTGCACACTGGGGTTAAGGGCTGACTCAGTGGGCTCTTCTGAGCCAGTCAGTTACACTGTGATTCCAAGGGTTGAGAAAACGCGTTTATTTCGGGCTGAAAAACACGTTTTGAAAAGTGTTCTGTTCCTGCCCTATAACTTACATGTTGGTGACCAAAGTTGCCAAAACGTGTTTATTTGGGCTGAAAAACACGTTTTGACAACTTCTGCACACTGGGGTTAAGGGCTGACTCAGTGGGCTCTTCTGAGCCAGTCAGTTACACTGTGATTCCAGGAGTTGAGAAAACGCGTTTATTTCGGGCTGAAAAACACGTTTTGAAAAGTGTTCTGTTCCTGCCCTATAACTTACATGTTGGTGACCAAAGTTGCCAAAACGTGTTTATTTGTGCTGAAAAACACGTTTTGACAACTTCTGCACACTGGGGTTAAGGGCTGACTCAGTGGGCTCTTCTGAGCCAGTCAGTTACACTGTGATTCCAAGAGTTGAGAAAACGCATTTATTTCGGGCTGAAAAACACGTTTTGAAAAGTGTTCTGTTCCTGCCCTATAACTTACATGTTGTTGACCAAAGTTGCCAAAACGTGTTTATTTGTGCTGAAAAACACGTTTTGACAACTTCTGCACACTGGGGTTAAGGGCTGACTCATTGGGCTCTTCTGAGCCAGTCAGTTACACTGTGATTCCAAGGGTTGAGAAAACGCGTTTATTTCGGGCTGAAAAACACGTTTTGAAAAGTGTTCTGTTCCTGCCCTATAACTTACATGTTGTTGACCAAAGTTGCCAAAACGTGTTTATTTGTGCTGAAAAACACGTTTTGACAACTTCTGCACACTGGGGTTAAGGGCTGACTCAGTGGGCTCTTCTGAGCCAGTCAGTTACACTGTGATTCCAGGAGTTGAGAAAACGCGTTTATTTCGGGCTGAAAAACACGTTTTGAAAAGTGTTCTGTTCCTGCCCTATAACTTACATGTTGGTGACCAAAGTTGCCAAAACGTGTTTATTTGGGCTGAAAAACACGTTTTGACAACTTCTGCACACTGGGGTTAAGGGCTGACTCAGTGGGCTCTTCTGAGCCAGTCAGTTACACTGTGATTCCAAGGGTTGAGAAAACGCGTTTATTTCGGGCTGAAAAACACGTTTTGAAAAGTGTTCTGTTCCTGCCCTATAACTTACATGTTGGTGACCAAAGTTGCCAAAACGTGTTTATTTGTGCTGAAAAACACGTTTTGACAACTTCTGCACACTGGGGTTAAGGGCTGACTCAGTGGGCTCTTCTGAGCCAGTCAGTTACACTGTGATTCCAGGAGTTGAGAAAACGCGTTTATTTCGGGCTGAAAAACACGTTTTGAAAAGTGTTCTGTTCCTGCCCTATAACTTACATGTTGGTGACCAAAGTTGCCAAAACGTGTTTATTTGTGCTTAAAAACACGTTTTGACAACTTCTGCACACTGGGGTTAAGGGCTGACTCAGTGGGCTCTTCTGAGCCAGTCAGTTACACTGTGATTCCAAGGGTTGAGAAAACGCGTTTATTTCGGGCTGAAATACACGTTTTGAAAAGTGTTCTGTTCCTGCCCTATAACTTACATGTTGTTGACCAAAGTTGCCAAAACGTGTTTATTTGTGCTGAAAAACACGTTTTGACAACTTCTGCACACTGGGGTTAAGGGCTGACTCAGTGGGCTCTTCTGAGCCAGTCAGTTACACTGTGATTCCAGGAGTTGAGAAAACGCGTTTATTTCGGGCTGAAAAACACGTTTTGAAAAGTGTTCTGTTCCTGCCCTATAACTTACATGTTGGTGACCAAAGTTGCCAAAACGTGTTTATTTGTGCTGAAAAACACGTTTTGACAACTTCTGCACACTGGGGTTAAGGGCTGACTCAGTGGGCTCTTCTGAGCCAGTCAGTTACACTGTGATTCCAAGAGTTGAGAAAACGCGTTTATTTCGGGCTGAAAAACACGTTTTGAAAAGTGTTCTGTTCCTGCCCTATAACTTACATGTTGTTGACCAAAGTTGCCAAAACGTGTTTATTTGGGCTGAAAAACACGTTTTGACAACTTCTGCACACTGGGGTTAAGGGCTGACTCAGTGGGCTCTTCTGAGCCAGTCAGTTACACTGTGATTCCAAGAGTTGAGAAAACGCGTTTATTTCGGGCTGAAAAACACGTTTTGAAAAGTGTTCTGTTCCTGCCCTATAACTTACATGTTGGTGACCAAAGTTGCCAAAACGTGTTTATTTGGGCTGAAAAACACGTTTTGACAACTTCTGCACACTGGGGTTAAGGGCTGACTCAGTGGGCTCTTCTGAGCCAGTCAGTTACACTGTGATTCCAAGAGTTGAGAAAACGCGTTTATTTCGGGCTGAAAAACACGTTTTGAAAAGTGTTCTGTTCCTGCCCTATAACTTACATGTTGTTGACCAAAGTTGCCAAAACGTGTTTATTTGGGCTGAAAAACACGTTTTGACAACTTCTGCACACTGGGGTTAAGGGCTGACTCAGTGGGCTCTTCTGAGCCAGTCAGTTACACTGTGATTCCAAGGGTTGAGAAAACGCGTTTATTTTGGGCTGAAAAACACGTTTTGAAAAGTGTTCTGTTCCTGCCCTATAACTTACATGTTGGTGACCAAAGTTGCCAAAACGTGTTTATTTGGGCTGAAAAACACGTTTTGACAACTTCTGCACACTGGGGTTAAGGGCTGACTCAGTGGGCTCTTCTGAGCCAGTCAGTTACACTGTGATTCCAAGAGTTGAGAAAACGCGTTTATTTCGGGCTGAAAAACACGTTTTGAAAAGTGTTCTGTTCCTGCCCTATAACTTACATGTTGTTGACCAAAGTTGCCAAAACGTGTTTATTTGGGCTGAAAAACACGTTTTGACAACTTCTGCACACTGGGGTTAAGGGCTGACTCAGTGGGCTCTTCTGAGCCAGTCAGTTACACTGTGATTCCAAGGGTTGAGAAAACGCGTTTATTTCGGGCTGAAAAACACGTTTTGAAAAGTGTTCTGTTCCTGCCCTATAACTTACATGTTGGTGACCAAAGTTGCCAAAACGTGTTTATTTGGGCTGAAAAACACGTTTTGACAACTTCTGCACACTGGGGTTAAGGGCTGACTCAGTGGGCTCTTCTGAGCCAGTCAGTTACACTGTGATTCCAGGAGTTGAGAAAACGCGTTTATTTCGGGCTGAAAAACACGTTTTGAAAAGTGTTCTGTTCCTGCCCTATAACTTACATGTTGGTGACCAAAGTTGCCAAAACGTGTTTATTTGTGCTGAAAAACACGTTTTGACAACTTCTGCACACTGGGGTTAAGGGCTGACTCAGTGGGCTCTTCTGAGCCAGTCAGTTACACTGTGATTCCAAGAGTTGAGAAAACGCATTTATTTCGGGCTGAAAAACACGTTTTGAAAAGTGTTCTGTTCCTGCCCTATAACTTACATGTTGTTGACCAAAGTTGCCAAAACGTGTTTATTTGTGCTGAAAAACACGTTTTGACAACTTCTGCACACTGGGGTTAAGGGCTGACTCATTGGGCTCTTCTGAGCCAGTCAGTTACACTGTGATTCCAAGGGTTGAGAAAACGCGTTTATTTCGGGCTGAAAAACACGTTTTGAAAAGTGTTCTGTTCCTGCCCTATAACTTACATGTTGTTGACCAAAGTTGCCAAAACGTGTTTATTTGTGCTGAAAAACACGTTTTGACAACTTCTGCACACTGGGGTTAAGGGCTGACTCAGTGGGCTCTTCTGAGCCAGTCAGTTACACTGTGATTCCAGGAGTTGAGAAAACGCGTTTATTTCGGGCTGAAAAACACGTTTTGAAAAGTGTTCTGTTCCTGCCCTATAACTTACATGTTGGTGACCAAAGTTGCCAAAACGTGTTTATTTGTGCTTAAAAACACGTTTTGACAACTTCTGCACACTGGGGTTAAGGGCTGACTCAGTGGGCTCTTCTGAGCCAGTCAGTTACACTGTGATTCCAAGGGTTGAGAAAACGCGTTTATTTCGGGCTGAAAAACACGTTTTGAAAAGTGTTCTGTTCCTGCCCTATAACTTACATGTTGGTGACCAAAGTTGCCAAAACGTGTTTATTTGGGCTGAAAAACACGTTTTGACAACTTCTGCACACTGGGGTTAAGGGCTGACTCAGTGGGCTCTTCTGAGCCAGTCAGTTACACTGTGATTCCAGGAGTTGAGAAAACGCGTTTATTTCGGGCTGAAAAACACGTTTTGAAAAGTGTTCTGTTCCTGCCCTATAACTTACATGTTGGTGACCAAAGTTGCCAAAACGTGTTTATTTGTGCTGAAAAACACGTTTTGACAACTTCTGCACACTGGGGTTAAGGGCTGACTCAGTGGGCTCTTCTGAGCCAGTCAGTTACACTGTGATTCCAAGAGTTGAGAAAACGCATTTATTTCGGGCTGAAAAACACGTTTTGAAAAGTGTTCTGTTCCTGCCCTATAACTTACATGTTGTTGACCAAAGTTGCCAAAACGTGTTTATTTGTGCTGAAAAACACGTTTTGACAACTTCTGCACACTGGGGTTAAGGGCTGACTCATTGGGCTCTTCTGAGCCAGTCAGTTACACTGTGATTCCAAGGGTTGAGAAAACGCGTTTATTTCGGGCTGAAAAACACGTTTTGAAAAGTGTTCTGTTCCTGCCCTATAACTTACATGTTGTTGACCAAAGTTGCCAAAACGTGTTTATTTGTGCTGAAAAACACGTTTTGACAACTTCTGCACACTGGGGTTAAGGGCTGACTCAGTGGGCTCTTCTGAGCCAGTCAGTTACACTGTGATTCCAGGAGTTGAGAAAACGCGTTTATTTCGGGCTGAAAAACACGTTTTGAAAAGTGTTCTGTTCCTGCCCTATAACTTACATGTTGGTGACCAAAGTTGCCAAAACGTGTTTATTTGTGCTTAAAAACACGTTTTGACAACTTCTGCACACTGGGGTTAAGGGCTGACTCAGTGGGCTCTTCTGAGCCAGTCAGTTACACTGTGATTCCAAGGGTTGAGAAAACGCGTTTATTTCGGGCTGAAAAACACGTTTTGAAAAGTGTTCTGTTCCTGCCCTATAACTTACATGTTGTTGACCAAAGTTGCCAAAACGTGTTTATTTGTGCTGAAAAACACGTTTTGACAACTTCTGCACACTGGGGTTAAGGGCTGACTCAGTGGGCTCTTCTGAGCCAGTCAGTTACACTGTGATTCCAGGAGTTGAGAAAACGCGTTTATTTCGGGCTGAAAAACACGTTTTGAAAAGTGTTCTGTTCCTGCCCTATAACTTACATGTTGGTGACCAAAGTTGCCAAAACGTGTTTATTTGTGCTGAAAAACACGTTTTGACAACTTCTGCACACTGGGGTTAAGGGCTGAATCAGTGGGCTCTTCTGAGCCAGTCAGTTACACTGTGATTCCAAGAGTTGAGAAAACGCGTTTATTTCGGGCTGAAAAACACGTTTTGAAAAGTGTTCTGTTCCTGCCCTATAACTTACATGTTGTTGACCAAAGTTGCCAAAACGTGTTTATTTGTGCTGAAAAACACGTTTTGACAACTTCTGCACACTGGGGTTAAGGGCTGACTCAGTGGGCTCTTCTGAGCCAGTCAGTTACACTGTGATTCCAAGGGTTGAGAAAACGCGTTTATTTCGGGCTGAAAAACACGTTTTGAAAAGTGTTCTGTTCCTGCCCTATAACTTACATGTTGGTGACCAAAGTTGCCAAAACGTGTTTATTTGTGCTGAAAAACACGTTTTGACAACTTCTGCACACTGGGGTTAAGGGCTGACTCATTGGGCTCTTCTGAGCCAGTCAGTTACACTGTGATTCCAAGGGTTGAGAAAACGCGTTTATTTCGGGCTGAAAAACACGTTTTGAAAAGTGTTCTGTTCCTGCCCTATAACTTACATGTTGGTGACCAAAGTTGCCAAAACGTGTTTATTTGTGCTTAAAAACACGTTTTGACAACTTCTGCACACTGGGGTTAAGGGCTGACTCAGTGGGCTCTTCTGAGCCAGTCAGTTACACTGTGATTCCAAGGGTTGAGAAAACGCGTTTATTTCGGGCTGAAAAACACGTTTTGAAAAGTGTTCTGTTCCTGCCCTATAACTTACATGTTGTTGACCAAAGTTGCCAAAACGTATTTATTTGTGCTGAAAAACACGTTTTGACAACTTCTGCACACTGGGGTTAAGGGCTGACTCAGTGGGCTCTTCTGAGCCAGTCAGTTACACTGTGATTCCAGGAGTTGAGAAAACGCGTTTATTTCGGGCTGAAAAACACGTTTTGAAAAGTGTTCTGTTCCTGCCCTATAACTTACATGTTGGTGACCAAAGTTGCCAAAACGTGTTTATTTGTGCTGAAAAACACGTTTTGACAACTTCTGCACACTGGGGTTAAGGGCTGAATCAGTGGGCTCTTCTGAGCCAGTCAGTTACACTGTGATTCCAAGAGTTGAGAAAACGCGTTTATTTCGGGCTGAAAAACACGTTTTGAAAAGTGTTCTGTTCCTGCCCTATAACTTACATGTTGTTGACCAAAGTTGCCAAAACGTGTTTATTTGTGCTGAAAAACACGTTTTGACAACTTCTGCACACTGGGGTTAAGGGCTGACTCAGTGGGCTCTTCTGAGCCAGTCAGTTACACTGTGATTCCAAGGGTTGAGAAAACGCGTTTATTTCGGGCTGAAAAACACGTTTTGAAAAGTGTTCTGTTCCTGCCCTATAACTTACATGTTGGTGACCAAAGTTGCCAAAACGTGTTTATTTGTGCTGAAAAACACGTTTTGACAACTTCTGCACACTGGGGTTAAGGGCTGACTCAGTGGGCTCTTCTGAGCCAGTCAGTTACACTGTGATTCCAGGAGTTGAGAAAACGCGTTTATTTCGGGCTGAAAAACACGTTTTGAAAAGTGTTCTGTTCCTGCCCTATAACTTACATGTTGGTGACCAAAGTTGCCAAAACGTGTTTATTTGTGCTGAAAAACACGTTTTGACAACTTCTGCACACTGGGGTTAAGGGCTGACTCAGTGGGCTCTTCTGAGCCAGTCAGTTACACTGTGATTCCAGGAGTTGAGAAAACGCGTTTATTTCGGGCTGAAAAACACGTTTTGAAAAGTGTTCTGTTCCTGCCCTATAACTTACATGTTGGTGACCAAAGTTGCCAAAACGTGTTTATTTGTGCTTAAAAACACGTTTTGACAACTTCTGCACACTGGGGTTAAGGGCTGACTCAGTGGGCTCTTCTGAGCCAGTCAGTTACACTGTGATTCCAAGGGTTGAGAAAACGCGTTTATTTCGGGCTGAAAAACACGTTTTGAAAAGTGTTCTGTTCCTGCCCTATAACTTACATGTTGTTGACCAAAGTTGCCAAAACGTGTTTATTTGTGCTGAAAAACACGTTTTGACAACTTCTGCACACTGGGGTTAAGGGCTGACTCAGTGGGCTCTTCTGAGCCAGTCAGTTACACTGTGATTCCAAGAGTTGAGAAAACGCGTTTATTTCGGGCTGAAAAACACGTTTTGAAAAGTGTTCTGTTCCTGCCCTATAACTTACATGTTGGTGACCAAAGTTGCCAAAACGTGTTTATTTGTGCTGAAAAACACGTTTTGACAACTTCTGCACACTGGGGTTAAGGGCTGACTCAGTGGGCTCTTCTGAGCCAGTCAGTTACACTGTGATTCCAGGAGTTGAGAAAACGCGTTTATTTCGGGCTGAAAAACACGTTTTGAAAAGTGTTCTGTTCCTGCCCTATAACTTACATGTTGGTGACCAAAGTTGCCAAAACGTGTTTATTTGTGCTTAAAAACACGTTTTGACAACTTCTGCACACTGGGGTTAAGGGCTGACTCAGTGGGCTCTTCTGAGCCAGTCAGTTACACTGTGATTCCAAGGGTTGAGAAAATGCGTTTATTTCGGGCTGAAAAACACGTTTTGAAAAGTGTTCTGTTCCTGCCCTATAACTTACATGTTGTTGACCAAAGTTGCCAAAACGTGTTTATTTGTGCTGAAAAACACGTTTTGACAACTTCTGCACACTGGGGTTAAGGGCTGACTCAGTGGGCTCTTCTGAGCCAGTCAGTTACACTGTGATTCCAAGGGTTGAGAAAATGCGTTTATTTCGGGCTGAAAAACACGTTTTGAAAAGTGTTCTGTTCCTGCCCTATAACTTACATGTTGTTGACCAAAGTTGCCAAAACGTGTTTATTTGTGCTGAAAAACACGTTTTGACAACTTCTGCACACTGGGGTTAAGGGCTGACTCAGTGGGCTCTTCTGAGCCAGTCAGTTACACTGTGATTCCAGGAGTTGAGAAAACGCGTTTATTTCGGGCTGAAAAACACGTTTTGAAAAGTGTTCTGTTCCTGCCCTATAACTTACATGTTGGTGACCAAAGTTGCCAAAACGTGTTTATTTGTGCTGAAAAACACGTTTTGACAACTTCTGCACACTGGGGTTAAGGGCTGAATCAGTGGGCTCTTCTGAGCCAGTCAGTTACACTGTGATTCCAAGAGTTGAGAAAACGCGTTTATTTCGGGCTGAAAAACACGTTTTGAAAAGTGTTCTGTTCCTGCCCTATAACTTACATGTTGGTGACCAAAGTTGCCAAAACGTGTTTATTTGTGCTGAAAAACACGTTTTGACAACTTCTGCACACTGGGGTTAAGGGCTGACTCAGTGGGCTCTTCTGAGCCAGTCAGTTACACTGTGATTCCAGGAGTTGAGAAAACGCGTTTATTTCGGGCTGAAAAACACGTTTTGAAAAGTGTTCTGTTCCTGCCCTATAACTTACATGTTGGTGACCAAAGTTGCCAAAACGTGTTTATTTGTGCTTAAAAACACGTTTTGACAACTTCTGCACACTGGGGTTAAGGGCTGACTCAGTGGGCTCTTCTGAGCCAGTCAGTTACACTGTGATTCCAAGGGTTGAGAAAATGCGTTTATTTCGGGCTGAAAAACACGTTTTGAAAAGTGTTCTGTTCCTGCCCTATAACTTACATGTTGTTGACCAAAGTTGCCAAAACGTGTTTATTTGTGCTGAAAAACACGTTTTGACAACTTCTGCACACTGGGGTTAAGGGCTGACTCAGTGGGCTCTTCTGAGCCAGTCAGTTACACTGTGATTCCAGGAGTTGAGAAAACGCGTTTATTTCGGGCTGAAAAACACGTTTTGAAAAGTGTTCTGTTCCTGCCCTATAACTTACATGTTGGTGACCAAAGTTGCCAAAACGTGTTTATTTGTGCTTAAAAACACGTTTTGACAACTTCTGCACACTGGGGTTAAGGGCTGACTCAGTGGGCTCTTCTGAGCCAGTCAGTTACACTGTGATTCCAAGAGTTGAGAAAACGCGTTTATTTCGGGCTGAAAAACACGTTTTGAAAAGTGTTCTGTTCCTGCCCTGTAACTTACATGTTGGTGACCAAAGTTGCCAAAACGTGTTTATTTGTGCTGAAAAACACGTTTTGACAACTTCTGCACACTGGGGTTAAGGGCTGACTCAGTGGGCTCTTCTGAGCCAGTCAGTTACACTGTGATTCCAGGAGTTGAGAAAACGCGTTTATTTCGGGCTGAAAAACACGTTTTGAAAAGTGTTCTGTTCCTGCCCTATAACTTACATGTTGTTGACCAAAGTTGCCAAAACGTGTTTATTTGTGCTGAAAAACACGTTTTGACAACTTCTGCACACTGGGGTTAAGGGCTGACTCAGTGGGCTCTTCTGAGCCAGTCAGTTACACTGTGATTCCAGGAGTTGAGAAAACGCGTTTATTTCGGGCTGAAAAACACGTTTTGAAAAGTGTTCTGTTCCTGCCCTATAACTTACATGTTGGTGACCAAAGTTGCCAAAACGTGTTTATTTGTGCTGAAAAACACGTTTTGACAACTTCTGCACACTGGGGTTAAGGGCTGAATCAGTGGGCTCTTCTGAGCCAGTCAGTTACACTGTGATTCCAAGAGTTGAGAAAACGCGTTTATTTCGGGCTGAAAAACACGTTTTGAAAAGTGTTCTGTTCCTGCCCTATAACTTACATGTTGTTGACCAAAGTTGCCAAAACGTGTTTATTTGTGCTGAAAAACACGTTTTGACAACTTCTGCACACTGGGGTTAAGGGCTGACTCAGTGGGCTCTTCTGAGCCAGTCAGTTACACTGTGATTCCAAGGGTTGAGAAAACGCGTTTATTTCGGGCTGAAAAACACGTTTTGAAAAGTGTTCTGTTCCTGCCCTATAACTTACATGTTGGTGACCAAAGTTGCCAAAACGTGTTTATTTGTGCTGAAAAACACGTTTTGACAACTTCTGCACACTGGGGTTAAGGGCTGACTCAGTGGGCTCTTCTGAGCCAGTCAGTTACACTGTGATTCCAGGAGTTGAGAAAACGCGTTTATTTCGGGCTGAAAAACACGTTTTGAAAAGTGTTCTGTTCCTGCCCTATAACTTACATGTTGGTGACCAAAGTTGCCAAAACGTGTTTATTTGTGCTTAAAAACACGTTTTGACAACTTCTGCACACTGGGGTTAAGGGCTGACTCAGTGGGCTCTTCTGAGCCAGTCAGTTACACTGTGATTCCAAGAGTTGAGAAAACGCGTTTATTTCGGGCTGAAAAACACGTTTTGAAAAGTGTTCTGTTCCTGCCCTGTAACTTACATGTTGGTGACCAAAGTTGCCAAAACGTGTTTATTTGTGCTGAAAAACACGTTTTGACAACTTCTGCACACTGGGGTTAAGGGCTGACTCAGTGGGCTCTTCTGAGCCAGTCAGTTACACTGTGATTCCAGGAGTTGAGAAAACGCGTTTATTTCGGGCTGAAAAACACGTTTTGAAAAGTGTTCTGTTCCTGCCCTATAACTTACATGTTGGTGACCAAAGTTGCCAAAACGTGTTTATTTGTGCTTAAAAACACGTTTTGACAACTTCTGCACACTGGGGTTAAGGGCTGACTCAGTGGGCTCTTCTGAGCCAGTCAGTTACACTGTGATTCCAGGAGTTGAGAAAACGCGTTTATTTCGGGCTGAAAAACACGTTTTGAAAAGTGTTCTGTTCCTGCCCTATAACTTACATGTTGGTGACCAAAGTTGCCAAAACGTGTTTATTTGTGCTTAAAAACACGTTTTGACAACTTCTGCACACTGGGGTTAAGGGCTGACTCAGTGGGCTCTTCTGAGCCAGTCAGTTACACTGTGATTCCAGGAGTTGAGAAAACGCGTTTATTTCGGGCTGAAAAACACGTTTTGAAAAGTGTTCTGTTCCTGCCCTATAACTTACATGTTGGTGACCAAAGTTGCCAAAACGTGTTTATTTGTGCTTAAAAACACGTTTTGACAACTTCTGCACACTGGGGTTAAGGGCTGACTCAGTGGGCTCTTCTGAGCCAGTCAGTTACACTGTGATTCCAAGGGTTGAGAAAACGCGTTTATTTCGGGCTGAAAAACACGTTTTGAAAAGTGTTCTGTTCCTGCCCTATAACTTACATGTTGTTGACCAAAGTTGCCAAAACGTGTTTATTTGTGCTGAAAAACATGTTTTGACAACTTCTGCACACTGGGGTTAAGGGCTGACTCAGTGGGCTCTTCTGAGCCAGTCAGTTACACTGTGATTCCAGGAGTTGAGAAAACGCGTTTATTTCGGGCTGAAAAACACGTTTTGAAAAGTGTTCTGTTCCTGCCCTATAACTTACATGTTGGTGACCAAAGTTGCCAAAACGTGTTTATTTGTGCTGAAAAACACGTTTTGACAACTTCTGCACACTGGGGTTAAGGGCTGAATCAGTGGGGTCTTCTGAGCCAGTCAGTTACACTGTGATTCCAAGAGTTGAGAAAACGCGTTTATTTCGGGCTGAAAAACACGTTTTGAAAAGTGTTCTGTTCCTGCCCTATAACTTACATGTTGGTGACCAAAGTTGCCAAAACGTGTTTATTTGTGCTTAAAAACACGTTTTGACAACTTCTGCACACTGGGGTTAAGGGCTGACTCAGTGGGCTCTTCTGAGCCAGTCAGTTACACTGTGATTCCAAGGGTTGAGAAAACGCGTTTATTTCGGGCTGAAAAACACGTTTTGAAAAGTATTCTGTTCCTGCCCTATAACTTACATGTTGGTGACCAAAGTTGCCAAAACGTGTTTATTTGTGCTGAAAAACACGTTTTGACAACTTCTGCACACTGGGGTTAAGGGCTGACTCAGTGGGCTCTTCTGAGCCAGTCAGTTACACTGTGATTCCAAGGGTTGAGAAAACGCGTTTATTTCGGGCTGAAAAACACGTTTTGAAAAGTGTTCTGTTCCTGCCCTATAACTTACATGTTGTTGACCAAAGTTGCCAAAACGTGTTTATGTGTGCTGAAAAACACGTTTTGACAACTTCTGCACACTGGGGTTAAGGGCTGACTCAGTGGGCTCTTCTGAGCCAGTCAGTTACACTGTGATTCCAAGAGTTGAGAAAACGCGTTTATTTCGGGCTGAAAAACACGTTTTGAAAAGTGTTCTGTTCCTGCCCTATAACTTACATGTTGGTGACCAAAGTTGCCAAAACGTGTTTATTTGTGCTGAAAAACACGTTTTGACAACTTCTGCACACTGGGGTTAAGGGCTGACTCAGTGGGCTCTTCTGAGCCAGTCAGTTACACTGTGATTCCAAGAGTTGAGAAAACGCGTTTATTTCGGGCTGAAAAACACGTTTTGAAAAGTGTTCTGTTCCTGCCCTATAACTTACATGTTGTTGACCAAAGTTGCCAAAACGTGTTTATTTGGGCTGAAAAACACGTTTTGACAACTTCTGCACACTGGGGTTAAGGGCTGACTCAGTGGGCTCTTCTGAGCCAGTCAGTTACACTGTGATTCCAAGGGTTGAGAAAACGCGTTTATTTTGGGCTGAAAAACACGTTTTGAAAAGTGTTCTGTTCCTGCCCTATAACTTACATGTTGGTGACCAAAGTTGCCAAAACGTGTTTATTTGGGCTGAAAAACACGTTTTGACAACTTCTGCACACTGGGGTTAAGGGCTGACTCAGTGGGCTCTTCTGAGCCAGTCAGTTACACTGTGATTCCAAGAGTTGAGAAAACGCGTTTATTTCGGGCTGAAAAACACGTTTTGAAAAGTGTTCTGTTCCTGCCCTATAACTTACATGTTGTTGACCAAAGTTGCCAAAACGTGTTTATTTGGGCTGAAAAACACGTTTTGACAACTTCTGCACACTGGGGTTAAGGGCTGACTCAGTGGGCTCTTCTGAGCCAGTCAGTTACACTGTGATTCCAAGGGTTGAGAAAACGCGTTTATTTCGGGCTGAAAAACACGTTTTGAAAAGTGTTCTGTTCCTGCCCTATAACTTACATGTTGGTGACCAAAGTTGCCAAAACGTGTTTATTTGGGCTGAAAAACACGTTTTGACAACTTCTGCACACTGGGGTTAAGGGCTGACTCAGTGGGCTCTTCTGAGCCAGTCAGTTACACTGTGATTCCAGGAGTTGAGAAAACGCGTTTATTTCGGGCTGAAAAACACGTTTTGAAAAGTGTTCTGTTCCTGCCCTATAACTTACATGTTGGTGACCAAAGTTGCCAAAACGTGTTTATTTGTGCTGAAAAACACGTTTTGACAACTTCTGCACACTGGGGTTAAGGGCTGACTCAGTGGGCTCTTCTGAGCCAGTCAGTTACACTGTGATTCCAAGAGTTGAGAAAACGCATTTATTTCGGGCTGAAAAACACGTTTTGAAAAGTGTTCTGTTCCTGCCCTATAACTTACATGTTGTTGACCAAAGTTGCCAAAACGTGTTTATTTGTGCTGAAAAACACATTTTGACAACTTCTGCACACTGGGGTTAAGGGCTGACTCATTGGGCTCTTCTGAGCCAGTCAGTTACACTGTGATTCCAAGGGTTGAGAAAACGCGTTTATTTCGGGCTGAAAAACACGTTTTGAAAAGTGTTCTGTTCCTGCCCTATAACTTACATGTTGTTGACCAAAGTTGCCAAAACGTGTTTATTTGTGCTGAAAAACACGTTTTAACAACTTCTGCACACTGGGGTTAAGGGCTGACTCAGTGGGCTCTTCTGAGCCAGTCAGTTACACTGTGATTCCAGGAGTTGAGAAAACGCGTTTATTTCGGGCTGAAAAACACGTTTTGAAAAGTGTTCTGTTCCTGCCCTATAACTTACATGTTGGTGACCAAAGTTGCCAAAACGTGTTTATTTGTGCTTAAAAACACGTTTTGACAACTTCTGCACACTGGGGTTAAGGGCTGACTCAGTGGGCTCTTCTGAGCCAGTCAGTTACACTGTGATTCCAAGGGTTGAGAAAACGCGTTTATTTCGGGCTGAAAAACACGTTTTGAAAAGTGTTCTGTTCCTGCCCTATAACTTACATGTTGGTGACCAAAGTTGCCAAAACGTGTTTATTTGTGCTGAAAAACACGTTTTGACAACTTCTGCACACTGGGGTTAAGGGCTGGCTCAGTGGGCTCTTCTGAGCCAGTCAGTTACACTGTGATTCCAGGAGTTGAGAAAACGCGTTTATTTCGGGCTGAAAAACACGTTTTGAAAAGTGTTCTGTTCCTGCCCTATAACTTACATGTTGGTGACCAAAGTTGCCAAAACGTGTTTATTTGTGCTGAAAAACACGTTTTGACAACTTCTGCACACTGGGGTTAAGGGCTGAATCAGTGGGCTCTTCTGAGCCAGTCAGTTACACTGTGATTCCAAGAGTTGAGAAAACGCGTTTATTTCGGGCTGAAAAACACGTTTTGAAAAGTGTTCTGTTCCTGCCCTATAACTTACATGTTGGTGACCAAAGTTGCCAAAACGTGTTTATTTGTGCTTAAAAACACGTTTTGACAACTTCTGCACACTGGGGTTAAGGGCTGACTCAGTGGGCTCTTCTGAGCCAGTCAGTTACACTGTGATTCCAAGAGTTGAGAAAACGCGTTTATTTCGGGCTGAAAAACACGTTTTGAAAAGTGTTCTGTTCCTGCCCTATAACTTACATGTTGTTGACCAAAGTTGCCAAAACGTGTTTATTTGGGCTGAAAAACACGTTTTGACAACTTCTGCACACTGGGGTTAAGGGCTGACTCAGTGGGCTCTTCTGAGCCAGTCAGTTACACTGTGATTCCAAGGGTTGAGAAAACGCGTTTATTTCGGGCTGAAAAACACGTTTTGAAAAGTGTTCTGTTCCTGCCCTATAACTTACATGTTGGTGACCAAAGTTGCCAAAACGTGTTTATTTGGGCTGAAAAACACGTTTTGACAACTTCTGCACACTGGGGTTAAGGGCTGACTCAGTGGGCTCTTCTGAGCCAGTCAGTTACACTGTGATTCCAGGAGTTGAGAAAACGCGTTTATTTCGGGCTGAAAAACACGTTTTGAAAAGTGTTCTGTTCCTGCCCTATAACTTACATGTTGGTGACCAAAGTTGCCAAAACGTGTTTATTTGTGCTGAAAAACACGTTTTGACAACTTCTGCACACTGGGGTTAAGGGCTGACTCAGTGGGCTCTTCTGAGCCAGTCAGTTACACTGTGATTCCAAGAGTTGAGAAAACGCATTTATTTCGGGCTGAAAAACACGTTTTGAAAAGTGTTCTGTTCCTGCCCTATAACTTACATGTTGTTGACCAAAGTTGCCAAAACGTGTTTATTTGTGCTGAAAAACACGTTTTGACAACTTCTGCACACTGGGGTTAAGGGCTGACTCATTGGGCTCTTCTGAGCCAGTCAGTTACACTGTGATTCCAAGGGTTGAGAAAACGCGTTTATTTCGGGCTGAAAAACACGTTTTGAAAAGTGTTCTGTTCCTGCCCTATAACTTACATGTTGTTGACCAAAGTTGCCAAAACGTGTTTATTTGTGCTGAAAAACACGTTTTAACAACTTCTGCACACTGGGGTTAAGGGCTGACTCAGTGGGCTCTTCTGAGCCAGTCAGTTACACTGTGATTCCAGGAGTTGAGAAAACGCGTTTATTTCGGGCTGAAAAACACGTTTTGAAAAGTGTTCTGTTCCTGCCCTATAACTTACATGTTGGTGACCAAAGTTGCCAAAACGTGTTTATTTGTGCTTAAAAACACGTTTTGACAACTTCTGCACACTGGGGTTAAGGGCTGACTCAGTGGGCTCTTCTGAGCCAGTCAGTTACACTGTGATTCCAAGGGTTGAGAAAACGCGTTTATTTCGGGCTGAAAAACACGTTTTGAAAAGTGTTCTGTTCCTGCCCTATAACTTACATGTTGGTGACCAAAGTTGCCAAAACGTGTTTATTTGTGCTGAAAAACACGTTTTGACAACTTCTGCACACTGGGGTTAAGGGCTGGCTCAGTGGGCTCTTCTGAGCCAGTCAGTTACACTGTGATTCCAGGAGTTGAGAAAACGCGTTTATTTCGGGCTGAAAAACACGTTTTGAAAAGTGTTCTGTTCCTGCCCTATAACTTACATGTTGGTGACCAAAGTTGCCAAAACGTGTTTATTTGTGCTGAAAAACACGTTTTGACAACTTCTGCACACTGGGGTTAAGGGCTGAATCAGTGGGCTCTTCTGAGCCAGTCAGTTACACTGTGATTCCAAGAGTTGAGAAAACGCGTTTATTTCGGGCTGAAAAACACGTTTTGAAAAGTGTTCTGTTCCTGCCCTATAACTTACATGTTGGTGACCAAAGTTGCCAAAACGTGTTTATTTGTGCTTAAAAACACGTTTTGACAACTTCTGCACACTGGGGTTAAGGGCTGACTCAGTGGGCTCTTCTGAGCCAGTCAGTTACACTGTGATTCCAAGGGTTGAGAAAACGCGTTTATTTCGGGCTGAAAAACACGTTTTGAAAAGTGTTCTGTTCCTGCCCTATAACTAACATGTTGTTGACCAATGTTGCCAAAACGTGTTTATTTGTGCTGAAAAACACGTTTTGACAACTTCTGCACACTGGGGTTAAGGGCTGACTCATTGGGCTCTTCTGAGCCAGTCAGTTACACTGTGATTCCAGGAGTTGAGAAAACGCGTTTATTTCGGGCTGAAAAACACGTTTTGAAAAGTGTTCTGTTCCTGCCGTATAACTTACATGTTGGTGACCAAAGTTGCCAAAACGTGTTTATTTGTGCTTAAAAACACGTTTTGACAACTTCTGCACACTGGGGTTAAGGGCTGACTCAGTGGGCTCTTCTGAGCCAGTCAGTTACACTGTGATTCCAAGAGTTGAGAAAACGCGTTTATTTCGGGCTGAAAAACACGTTTTGAAAAGTGTTCTGTTCCTGCCCTGTAACTTACATGTTGGTGACCAAAGTTGCCAAAACGTGTTTATTTGTGCTGAAAAACACGTTTTGACAACTTCTGCACACTGGGGTTAAGGGCTGACTCAGTGGGCTCTTCTGAGCCAGTCAGTTACACTGTGATTCCAGGAGTTGAGAAAACGCGTTTATTTCGGGCTGAAAAACACGTTTTGAAAAGTGTTCTGTTCCTGCCCTATAACTTACATGTTGGTGACCAAAGTTGCCAAAACGTGTTTATTTGTGCTTAAAAACACGTTTTGACAACTTCTGCACACTGGGGTTAAGGGCTGACTCAGTGGGCTCTTCTGAGCCAGTCAGTTACACTGTGATTCCAGGAGTTGAGAAAACGCGTTTATTTCGGGCTGAAAAACACGTTTTGAAAAGTGTTCTGTTCCTGCCCTATAACTTACATGTTGGTGACCAAAGTTGCCAAAACGTGTTTATTTGTGCTTAAAAACACGTTTTGACAACTTCTGCACACTGGGGTTAAGGGCTGACTCAGTGGGCTCTTCTGAGCCAGTCAGTTACACTGTGATTCCAGGAGTTGAGAAAACGCGTTTATTTCGGGCTGAAAAACACGTTTTGAAAAGTGTTCTGTTCCTGCCCTATAACTTACATGTTGGTGACCAAAGTTGCCAAAACGTGTTTATTTGTGCTTAAAAACACGTTTTGACAACTTCTGCACACTGGGGTTAAGGGCTGACTCAGTGGGCTCTTCTGAGCCAGTCAGTTACACTGTGATTCCAAGGGTTGAGAAAACGCGTTTATTTCGGGCTGAAAAACACGTTTTGAAAAGTGTTCTGTTCCTGCCCTATAACTTACATGTTGTTGACCAAAGTTGCCAAAACGTGTTTATTTGTGCTGAAAAACATGTTTTGACAACTTCTGCACACTGGGGTTAAGGGCTGACTCAGTGGGCTCTTCTGAGCCAGTCAGTTACACTGTGATTCCAGGAGTTGAGAAAACGCGTTTATTTCGGGCTGAAAAACACGTTTTGAAAAGTGTTCTGTTCCTGCCCTATAACTTACATGTTGGTGACCAAAGTTGCCAAAACGTGTTTATTTGTGCTGAAAAACACGTTTTGACAACTTCTGCACACTGGGGTTAAGGGCTGAATCAGTGGGGTCTTCTGAGCCAGTCAGTTACACTGTGATTCCAAGAGTTGAGAAAACGCGTTTATTTCGGGCTGAAAAACACGTTTTGAAAAGTGTTCTGTTCCTGCCCTATAACTTACATGTTGGTGACCAAAGTTGCCAAAACGTGTTTATTTGTGCTTAAAAACACGTTTTGACAACTTCTGCACACTGGGGTTAAGGGCTGACTCAGTGGGCTCTTCTGAGCCAGTCAGTGACACTGTGATTCCAAGGGTTGAGAAAACGCGTTTATTTCGGGCTGAAAAACACGTTTTGAAAAGTATTCTGTTCCTGCCCTATAACTTACATGTTGGTGACCAAAGTTGCCAAAACGTGTTTATTTGTGCTGAAAAACACGTTTTGACAACTTCTGCACACTGGGGTTAAGGGCTGACTCAGTGGGCTCTTCTGAGCCAGTCAGTTACACTGTGATTCCAAGGGTTGAGAAAACGCGTTTATTTCGGGCTGAAAAACACGTTTTGAAAAGTGTTCTGTTCCTGCCCTATAACTTACATGTTGTTGACCAAAGTTGCCAAAACGTGTTTATGTGTGCTGAAAAACACGTTTTGACAACTTCTGCACACTGGGGTTAAGGGCTGACTCAGTGGGCTCTTCTGAGCCAGTCAGTTACACTGTGATTCCAAGAGTTGAGAAAACGCGTTTCTTTCGGGCTGAAAAACACGTTTTGAAAAGTGTTCTGTTCCTGCCCTATAACTTACATGTTGGTGACCAAAGTTGCCAAAACGTGTTTATTTGGGCTGAAAAACACGTTTTGACAACTTCTGCACACTGGGGTTAAGGGCTGACTCAGTGGGCTCTTCTGAGCCAGTCAGTTACACTGTGATTCCAAGAGTTGAGAAAACGCGTTTATTTCGGGCTGAAAAACACGTTTTGAAAAGTGTTCTGTTCCTGCCCTATAACTTACATGTTGTTGACCAAAGTTGCCAAAACGTGTTTATTTGGGCTGAAAAACACGTTTTGACAACTTCTGCACACTGGGGTTAAGGGCTGACTCAGTGGGCTCTTCTGAGCCAGTCAGTTACACTGTGATTCCAAGGGTTGAGAAAACGCGTTTATTTTGGGCTGAAAAACACGTTTTGAAAAGTGTTCTGTTCCTGCCCTATAACTTACATGTTGGTGACCAAAGTTGCCAAAACGTGTTTATTTGGGCTGAAAAACACGTTTTGACAACTTCTGCACACTGGGGTTAAGGGCTGACTCAGTGGGCTCTTCTGAGCCAGTCAGTTACACTGTGATTCCAAGAGTTGAGAAAACGCGTTTATTTCGGGCTGAAAAACACGTTTTGAAAAGTGTTCTGTTCCTGCCCTATAACTTACATGTTGTTGACCAAAGTTGCCAAAACGTGTTTATTTGGGCTGAAAAACACGTTTTGACAACTTCTGCACACTGGGGTTAAGGGCTGACTCAGTGGGCTCTTCTGAGCCAGTCAGTTACACTGTGATTCCAAGGGTTGAGAAAACGCGTTTATTTCGGGCTGAAAAACACGTTTTGAAAAGTGTTCTGTTCCTGCCCTATAACTTACATGTTGGTGACCAAAGTTGCCAAAACGTGTTTATTTGGGCTGAAAAACACGTTTTGACAACTTCTGCACACTGGGGTTAAGGGCTGACTCAGTGGGCTCTTCTGAGCCAGTCAGTTACACTGTGATTCCAGGAGTTGAGAAAACGCGTTTATTTCGGGCTGAAAAACACGTTTTGAAAAGTGTTCTGTTTCTGCCCTATAACTTACATGTTGGTGACCAAAGTTGCCAAAACGTGTTTATTTGTGCTGAAAAACACGTTTTGACAACTTCTGCACACTGGGGTTAAGGGCTGACTCAGTGGGCTCTTCTGAGCCAGTCAGTTACACTGTGATTCCAAGAGTTGAGAAAACGCATTTATTTCGGGCTGAAAAACACGTTTTGAAAAGTGTTCTGTTCCTGCCCTATAACTTACATGTTGTTGACCAAAGTTGCCAAAACGTGTTTATTTGTGCTGAAAAACACGTTTTGACAACTTCTGCACACTGGGGTTAAGGGCTGACTCATTGGGCTCTTCTGAGCCAGTCAGTTACACTGTGATTCCAAGGGTTGAGAAAACGCGTTTATTTCGGGCTGAAAAACACGTTTTGAAAAGTGTTCTGTTCCTGCCCTATAACTTACATGTTGTTGACCAAAGTTGCCAAAACGTGTTTATTTGTGCTGAAAAACACGTTTTAACAACTTCTGCACACTGGGGTTAAGGGCTGACTCAGTGGGCTCTTCTGAGCCAGTCAGTTACACTGTGATTCCAGGAGTTGAGAAAACGCGTTTATTTCGGGCTGAAAAACACGTTTTGAAAAGTGTTCTGTTCCTGCCCTATAACTTACATGTTGGTGACCAAAGTTGCCAAAACGTGTTTATTTGTGCTTAAAAACACGTTTTGACAACTTCTGCACACTGGGGTTAAGGGCTGACTCAGTGGGCTCTTCTGAGCCAGTCAGTTACACTGTGATTCCAAGGGTTGAGAAAACGCGTTTATTTCGGGCTGAAAAACACGTTTTGAAAAGTGTTCTGTTCCTGCCCTATAACTAACATGTTGTTGACCAATGTTGCCAAAACGTGTTTATTTGTGCTGAAAAACACGTTTTGACAACTTCTGCACACTGGGGTTAAGGGCTGACTCATTGGGCTCTTCTGAGCCAGTCAGTTACACTGTGATTCCAAGGGTTGAGAAAACGCGTTTATTTCGGGCTGAAAAACACGTTTTGAAAAGTGTTCTGTTCCTGCCCTATAACTTACATGTTGTTGACCAAAGTTGCCAAAACGTGTTTATTTGTGCTGAAAAACACGTTTTGACAACTTCTGCACTCTGGGGTTAAGGGCTGACTCAGTGGGCTCTTCTGAGCCAGTCAGTTACACTGTGATTCCAGGAGTTGAGAAAACGCGTTTATTTCGGGCTGAAAAACACGTTTTGAAAAGTGTTCTGTTCCTGCCCTATAACTTACATGTTGGTGACCAAAGTTGCCAAAACGTGTTTATTTGTGCTTAAAAACACGTTTTGACAACTTCTGCACACTGGGGTTAAGGGCTGACTCAGTGGGCTCTTCTGAGCCAGTCAGTTACACTGTGATTCCAAGGGTTGAGAAAACGCGTTTATTTCGGGCTGAAAAACACGTTTTGAAAAGTGTTCTGTTCCTGCCCTATAACTTACATGTTGGTGACCAAAGTTGCCAAAACGTGTTTATTTGTGCTGAAAAACACGTTTTGACAACTTCTGCACACTGGGGTTAAGGGCTGACTCAGTGGGCTCTTCTGAGCCAGTCAGTTACACTGTGATTCCAGGAGTTGAGAAAACGCGTTTATTTCGGGCTGAAAAACACGTTTTGAAAAGTGTTCTGTTCCTGCCCTATAACTTACATGTTGGTGACCAAAGTTGCCAAAACGTGTTTATTTGTGCTGAAAAACACGTTTTGACAACTTCTGCACACTGGGGTTAAGGGCTGAATCAGTGGGCTCTTCTGAGCCAGTCAGTTACACTGTGATTCCAAGAGTTGAGAAAACGCGTTTATTTCGGGCTGAAAAACACGTTTTGAAAAGTGTTCTGTTCCTGCCCTATAACTTACATGTTGGTGACCAAAGTTGCCAAAACGTGTTTATTTGTGCTTAAAAACACGTTTTGACAACTTCTGCACACTGGGGTTAAGGGCTGACTCAGTGGGCTCTTCTGAGCCAGTCAGTTACACTGTGATTCCAAGGGTTGAGAAAACGCGTTTATTTCGGGCTGAAAAACACGTTTTGAAAAGTGTTCTGTTCCTGCCCTATAACTAACATGTTGTTGACCAATGTTGCCAAAACGTGTTTATTTGTGCTGAAAAACACGTTTTGACAACTTCTGCACACTGGGGTTAAGGGCTGACTCATTGGGCTCTTCTGAGCCAGTCAGTTACACTGTGATTCCAAGGGTTGAGAAAACGCGTTTATTTCGGGCTGAAAAACACGTTTTGAAAAGTGTTCTGTTCCTGCCCTATAACTTACATGTTGTTGACCAAAGTTGCCAAAACGTGTTTATTTGTGCTGAAAAACACGTTTTGACAACTTCTGCACTCTGGGGTTAAGGGCTGACTCAGTGGGCTCTTCTGAGCCAGTCAGTTACACTGTGATTCCAGGAGTTGAGAAAACGCGTTTATTTCGGGCTGAAAAACACGTTTTGAAAAGTGTTCTGTTCCTGCCCTATAACTTACATGTTGTTGACCAAAGTTGCCAAAACGTGTTTATTTGTGCTTAAAAACACGTTTTGACAACTTCTGCACACTGGGGTTAAGGGCTGACTCAGTGGGCTCTTCTGAGCCAGTCAGTTACACTGTGATTCCAAGGGTTGAGAAAACGCGTTTATTTCGGGCTGAAAAACACGTTTTGAAAAGTGTTCTGTTCCTGCCCTATAACTTACATGTTGTTGACCAAAGTTGCCAAAACGTGTTTATTTGTGCTGAAAAACACGTTTTGACAACTTCTGCACACTGGGGTTAAGGGCTGACTCAGTGGGCTCTTCTGAGCCAGTCAGTTACACTGTGATTCCAGGAGTTGAGAAAACGCGTTTATTTCGGGCTGAAAAACACGTTTTGAAAAGTGTTCTGTTCCTGCCCTATAACTTACATGTTGGTGACCAAAGTTGCCAAAACGTGTTTATTTGTGCTGAAAAACACGTTTTGACAACTTCTGCACACTGGGGTTAAGGGCTGAATCAGTGGGCTCTTCTGAGCCAGTCAGTTACACTGTGATTCCAAGAGTTGAGAAAACGCGTTTATTTCGGGCTGAAAAACACGTTTTGAAAAGTGTTCTGTTCCTGCCCTATAACTAACATGTTGTTGACCAATGTTGCCAAAACGTGTTTATTTGTGCTGAAAAACACGTTTTGACAACTTCTGCACACTGGGGTTAAGGGCTGACTCATTGGGCTCTTCTGAGCCAGTCAGTTACACTGTGATTCCAAGGGTTGAGAAAACGCGTTTATTTCGGGCTGAAAAACACGTTTTGAAAAGTGTTCTGTTCCTGCCCTATAACTTACATGTTGTTGACCAAAGTTGCCAAAACGTGTTTATTTGTGCTGAAAAACACGTTTTGACAACTTCTGCACTCTGGGGTTAAGGGCTGACTCAGTGGGCTCTTCTGAGCCAGTCAGTTACACTGTGATTCCAGGAGTTGAGAAAACGCGTTTATTTCGGGCTGAAAAACACGTTTTGAAAAGTGTTCTGTTCCTGCCCTATAACTTACATGTTGTTGACCAAAGTTGCCAAAACGTGTTTATTTGTGCTTAAAAACACGTTTTGACAACTTCTGCACACTGGGGTTAAGGGCTGACTCAGTGGGCTCTTCTGAGCCAGTCAGTTACACTGTGATTCCAAGGGTTGAGAAAACGCGTTTATTTCGGGCTGAAAAACACGTTTTGAAAAGTGTTCTGTTCCTGCCCTATAACTTACATGTTGGTGACCAAAGTTGCCAAAACGTGTTTATTTGTGCTGAAAAACACGTTTTGACAACTTCTGCACACTGGGGTTAAGGGCTGACTCAGTGGGCTCTTCTGAGCCAGTCAGTTACACTGTGATTCCAGGAGTTGAGAAAACGCGTTTATTTCGGGCTGAAAAACACGTTTTGAAAAGTGTTCTGTTCCTGCCCTATAACTTACATGTTGGTGACCAAAGTTGCCAAAACGTGTTTATTTGTGCTGAAAAACACGTTTTGACAACTTCTGCACACTGGGGTTAAGGGCTGAATCAGTGGGCTCTTCTGAGCCAGTCAGTTACACTGTGATTCCAAGAGTTGAGAAAACGCGTTTATTTCGGGCTGAAAAACACGTTTTGAAAAGTGTTCTGTTCCTGCCCTATAACTTACATGTTGTTGACCAAAGTTGCCAAAACGTGTTTATTTGTGCTGAAAAACACGTTTTGACAACTTCTGCACACTGGGGTTAAGGGCTGACTCAGTGGGCTCTTCTGAGCCAGTCAGTTACACTGTGATTCCAAGGGTTGAGAAAACGCGTTTATTTCGGGCTGAAAAACACGTTTTGAAAAGTGTTCTGTTCCTGCCCTATAACTTACATGTTGGTGACCAAAGTTGCCAAAACGTGTTTATTTGTGCTGAAAAACACGTTTTGACAACTTCTGCACACTGGGGTTAAGGGCTGACTCAGTGGGCTCTTCTGAGCCAGTCAGTTACACTGTGATTCCAGGAGTTGAGAAAACGCGTTTATTTCGGGCTGAAAAACACGTTTTGAAAAGTGTTCTGTTCCTGCCCTATAACTTACATGTTGGTGACCAAAGTTGCCAAAACGTGTTTATTTGTGCCTAAAAACACGTTTTGACAACTTCTGCACACTGGGGTTAAGGGCTGACTCAGTGGGCTCTTCTGAGCCAGTCAGTTACACTGTGATTCCAAGAGTTGAGAAAACGCGTTTATTTCGGGCTGAAAAACACGTTTTGAAAAGTGTTCTGTTCCTGCCCTATAACTTACATGTTGGTGACCAAAGTTGCCAAAACGTGTTTATTTGTGCTGAAAAACACGTTTTGACAACTTCTGCACAATGGGGTTAAGGGCTGACTCAGTGGGCTCTTCTGAGCCAGTCAGTTACACTGTGATTCCAAGGGTTGAGAAAACGCGTTTATTTCGGGCTGAAAAACACGTTTTGAAAAGTGTTCTGTTCCTGCCCTATAACTTACATGTTGTTGACCAAAGTTGCCAAAACGTGTTTATTTGGGCTGAAAAACACGTTTTGACAACTTCTGCACACTGGGGTTAAGGGCTGACTCAGTGGGCTCTTCTGAGCCAGTCAGTTACACTGTGATTCCAGGAGTTGAGAAAACGCGTTTATTTCGGGCTGAAAAACACGTTTTGAAAAGTGTTCTGTTCCTGCCCTGTAACTTACATGTTGTTGACCAAAGTTGCCAAAACGTGTTTATTTGTGCTGAAAAACACGTTTTGACAACTTCTGCACACTGGGGTTAAGGGCTGACTCAGTGGGCTCTTCTGAGCCAGTCAGTTACACTGTGATTCCAGGAGTTGAGAAAACGCGTTTATTTCGGGCTGAAAAACACGTTTTGAAAAGTGTTCTGTTCCTGCCC
The DNA here is from genome assembly GCF_059453375.1 of Lepisosteus platostomus. Classification (NCBI taxonomy): domain Eukaryota; kingdom Metazoa; phylum Chordata; class Actinopteri; order Semionotiformes; family Lepisosteidae; genus Lepisosteus; species Lepisosteus platostomus. Next base: position 51,120 of record NW_028291695.1, read on the forward strand.
TATAACTTACATGTTGGTGACCAAAGTTGCCAAAACGTGTTTATTTGTGCTTAAAAACACGTTTTGACAACTTCTGCACACTGGGGTTAAGGGCTGACTCAGTGGGCTCTTCTGAGCCAGTCAGTTACACTGTGATTCCAGGAGTTGAGAAAACGCGTTTATTTCGGGCTGAAAAACACGTTTTGAAAAGTGTTCTGTTCCTGCCCTATAACTTACATGTTGGTGACCAAAGTTGCCAAAACGTGTTTATTTGTGCTGAAAAACACGTTTTGACAACTTCTGCACACTGGGGTTAAGGGCTGACTCAGTGGGCTCTTCTGAGCCAGTCAGTTACACTGTGATTCCAGGAGTTGAGAAAACGCGTTTATTTCGGGCTGAAAAACACGTTTTGAAAAGTGTTCTGTTCCTGCCCTATAACTTACATGTTGTTGACCAAAGTTGCCAAAACGTGTTTATTTGTGCTGAAAAACACGTTTTGACAACTTCTGCACACTGGGGTTAAGGGCTGACTCATTGGGCTCTTCTGAGCCAGTCAGTTACACTGTGATTCCAAGGGTTGAGAAAACGCGTTTATTTCGGGCTGAAAAACACGTTTTGAAAAGTGTTCTGTTCCTGCCCTATAACTTACATGTTGTTGACCAAAGTTGCCAAAACGTGTTTATTTGTGCTGAAAAACACGTTTTGACAACTTCTGCACTCTGGGGTTAAGGGCTGACTCAGTGGGCTCTTCTGAGCCAGTCAGTTACACTGTGATTCCAAGGGTTGAGAAAACGCGTTTATTTCGGGCTGAAAAACACGTTTTGAAAAGTGTTCTGTTCCTGCCCTATAACTTACATGTTGTTGACCAAAGTTGCCAAAACGTGTTTATTTGTGCTGAAAAACACGTTTTGACAACTTCTGCACACTGGGGTTAAGGGCTGACTCAGTGGGCTCTTCTGAGCCAGTCAGTTACACTGTGATTCCAGGAGTTGAGAAAACGCGTTTATTTCGGGCTGAAAAACACGTTTTGAAAAGTGTTCTGTTCCTGCCCTATAACTTACATGTTGGTGACCAAAGTTGCCAAAACGTGTTTATTTGTGCTGAAAAACACGTTTTGACAACTTCTGCACACTGGGGTTAAGGGCTGAATCAGTGGGCTCTTCTGAGCCAGTCAGTTACACTGTGATTCCAAGAGTTGAGAAAACGCGTTTATTTCGGGCTGAAAAACACGTTTTGAAAAGTGTTCTGTTCCTGCCCTATAACTTACATGTTGTTGACCAAAGTTGCCAAAACGTGTTTATTTGTGCTGAAAAACACGTTTTGACAACTTCTGCACACTGGGGTTAAGGGCTGACTCAGTGGGCTCTTCTGAGCCAGTCAGTTACACTGTGATTCCAAGGGTTGAGAAAACGCGTTTATTTCGGGCTGAAAAACACGTTTTGAAAAGTGTTCTGTTCCTGCCCTATAACTTACATGTTGGTGACCAAAGTTGCCAAAACGTGTTTATTTGTGCTGAAAAACACGTTTTGACAACTTCTGCACACTGGGGTTAAGGGCTGACTCAGTGGGCTCTTCTGAGCCAGTCAGTTACACTGTGATTCCAGGAGTTGAGAAAACGCGTTTATTTCGGGCTGAAAAACACGTTTTGAAAAGTGTTCTGTTCCTGCCCTATAACTTACATGTTGGTGACCAAAGTTGCCAAAACGTGTTTATTTGTGCTTAAAAACACGTTTTGACAACTTCTGCACACTGGGGTTAAGGGCTGACTCAGTGGGCTCTTCTGAGCCAGTCAGTTACACTGTGATTCCAAGAGTTGAGAAAACGCGTTTATTTCGGGCTGAAAAACACGTTTTGAAAAGTGTTCTGTTCCTGCCCTATAACTTACATGTTGGTGACCAAAGTTGCCAAAACGTGTTTATTTGTGCTGAAAAACACGTTTTGACAACTTCTGCACAATGGGGTTAAGGGCTGACTCAGTGGGCTCTTCTGAGCCAGTCAGTTACACTGTGATTCCAAGGGTTGAGAAAACGCGTTTATTTCGGGCTGAAAAACACGTTTTGAAAAGTGTTCTGTTCCTGCCCTATAACTTACATGTTGTTGACCAAAGTTGCCAAAACGTGTTTATTTGGGCTGAAAAACACGTTTTGACAACTTCTGCACACTGGGGTTAAGGGCTGACTCAGTGGGCTCTTCTGAGCCAGTCAGTTACACTGTGATTCCAGGAGTTGAGAAAACGCGTTTATTTCGGGCTGAAAAACACGTTTTGAAAAGTGTTCTGTTCCTGCCCTGTAACTTACATGTTGTTGACCAAAGTTGCCAAAACGTGTTTATTTGTGCTGAAAAACACGTTTTGACAACTTCTGCACACTGGGGTTAAGGGCTGACTCAGTGGGCTCTTCTGAGCCAGTCAGTTACACTGTGATTCCAGGAGTTGAGAAAACGCGTTTATTTCGGGCTGAAAAACACGTTTTGAAAAGTGTTCTGTTCCTGCCCTATAACTTACATGTTGGTGACCAAAGTTGCCAAAACGTGTTTATTTGTGCTTAAAAACACGTTTTGACAACTTCTGCACACTGGGGTTAAGGGCTGACTCAGTGGGCTCTTCTGAGCCAGTCAGTTACACTGTGATTCCAGGAGTTGAGAAAACGCGTTTATTTCGGGCTGAAAAACACGTTTTGAAAAGTGTTCTGTTCCTGCCCTATAACTTACATGTTGGTGACCAAAGTTGCCAAAACGTGTTTATTTGTGCTGAAAAACACGTTTTGACAACTTCTGCACACTGGGGTTAAGGGCTGACTCAGTGGGCTCTTCTGAGCCAGTCAGTTACACTGTGATTCCAGGAGTTGAGAAAACGCGTTTATTTCGGGCTGAAAAACACGTTTTGAAAAGTGTTCTGTTCCTGCCCTATAACTTACATGTTGTTGACCAAAGTTGCCAAAACGTGTTTATTTGGGCTGAAAAACACGTTTTGACAACTTCTGCACACTGGGGTTAAGGGCTGACTCAGTGGGCTCTTCTGAGCCAGTCAGTTACACTGTGATTCCAGGAGTTGAGAAAACGCGTTTATTTCGGGCTGAAAAACACGTTTTGAAAAGTGTTCTGTTCCTGCCCTATAACTTACATGTTGGTGACCAAAGTTGCCAAAACGTGTTTATTTGTGCTTAAAAACACGTTTTGACAACTTCTGCACACTGGGGTTAAGGGCTGACTCAGTGGGCTCTTCTGAGCCAGTCAGTTACACTGTGATTCAAAGGGTTGAGAAAACGTGTTTATTTCGGGCTGAAAAACACGTTTTGAAAAGTGTTCTGTTCCTACCCTATAACTTACATGTTGGTGACCAAAGTTGCCAAAACGTGTTTATTTGTGCTGAAAAACACGTTTTGACAACTTCTGCACACTGGGGTTAAGGGCTGACTCAGTGGGCTCTTCTGAGCCAGTCAGTTACACTGTGATTCCAAGGGTTGAGAAAACGCGTTTATTTCGGGCTGAAAAACACGTTTTGAAAAGTGTTCTGTTCCTGCCCTATAACTTACATGTTGTTGACCAAAGTTGCCAAAACGTGTTTATTTGGGCTGAAAAACACGTTTTGACAACTTCTGCACACTGGGGTTAAGGGCTGACTCAGTGGGCTCTTCTGAGCCAGTCAGTTACACTGTGATTCCAGGAGTTGAGAAAACGCGTTTATTTCGGGCTGAAAAACACGTTTTGAAAAGTGTTCTGTTCCTGCCCTGTAACTTACATGTTGTTGACCAAAGTTGCCAAAACGTGTTTATTTGTGCTGAAAAACACGTTTTGACAACTTCTGCACACTGGGGTTAAGGGCTGACTCAGTGGGCTCTTCTGAGCCAGTCAGTTACACTGTGATTCCAGGAGTTGAGAAAACGCGTTTATTTCGGGCTGAAAAACACGTTTTGAAAAGTGTTCTGTTCCTGCCCTATAACTTACATGTTGGTGACCAAAGTTGCCAAAACGTGTTTATTTGTGCTGAAAAACACGTTTTGACAACTTCTGCACACTGGGGTTAAGGGCTGACTCAGTGGGCTCTTCTGAGCCAGTCAGTTACACTGTGATTCCAGGAGTTGAGAAAACGCGTTTATTTCGGGCTGAAAAACACGTTTTGAAAAGTGTTCTGTTCCTGCCCTGTAACTTACATGTTGTTGACCAAAGTTGCCAAAACGTGTTTATTTGTGCTGAAAAACACGTTTTGACAACTTCTGCACACTGGGGTTAAGGGCTGACTCAGTGGGCTCTTCTGAGCCAGTCAGTTACACTGTGATTCCAGGAGTTGAGAAAACGCGTTTATTTCGGGCTGAAAAACACGTTTTGAAAAGTGTTCTTCCTGCCCTATAACTTACATGTTGTTGACCAAAGTTGCCAAAACGTGTTTATTTGTGCTGAAAAACACGTTTTGACAACTTCTGCACAATGGGGTTAAGGGCTGACTCAGTGGGCTCTTCTGAGCCAGTCAGTTACACTGTGATTCCAGGAGTTGAGAAAACGCGTTTATTTCGGGCTGAAAAACACGTTTTGAAAAGTGTTCTGTTCCTGCCCTATAACTTACATGTTGGTGACCAAAGTTGCCAAAACGTGTTTATTTGTGCTGAAAAACACGTTTTGACAACTTCTGCACAATGGGGTTAAGGGCTGACTCAGTGGGCTCTTCTGAGCCAGTCAGTTACACTGTGATTCCAAGGGTTGAGAAAACGCGTTTATTTCGGGCTGAAAAACACGTTTTGAAAAGTGTTCTGTTCCTGCCCTATAACTTACATGTTGGTGACCAAAGTTGCCAAAACGTGTTTATTTGTGCTGAAAAACACGTTTTGACAACTTCTGCACACTGGGGTTAAGGGCTGACTCATTGGGCTCTTCTGAGCCAGTCAGTTACACTGTGATTCCAAGGGTTGAGAAAACGCGTTTATTTCGGGCTGAAAAACACGTTTTGAAAAGTGTTCTGTTCCTGCCCTGTAACTTACATGTTGTTGACCAAAGTTGCCAAAACGTGTTTATTTGTGCTGAAAAACACGTTTTGACAACTTCTGCACACTGGGGTTAAGGGCTGACTCAGTGGGCTCTTCTGAGCCAGTCAGTTACACTGTGATTCCAGGAGTTGAGAAAACGCGTTTATTTCGGGCTGAAAAACACGTTTTGAAAAGTGTTCTGTTCCTACCCTATAACTTACATGTTGGTGACCAAAGTTGCCAAAACGTGTTTATTTGTGCTTAAAAACACGTTTTGACAACTTCTGCACACTGGGGTTAAGGGCTGACTCAGTGGGCTCTTCTGAGCCAGTCAGTTACACTGTGATTCCAGGAGTTGAGAAAACGCGTTTATTTCGGGCTGAAAAACACGTTTTGAAAAGTGTTCTGTTCCTGCCCTATAACTTACATGTTGGTGACCAAAGTTGCCAAAACGTGTTTATTTGTGCTTAAAAACACGTTTTGACAACTTCTGCACACTGGGGTTAAGGGCTGACTCAGTGGGCTCTTCTGAGCCAGTCAGTTACACTGTGATTCCAGGAGTTGAGAAAACGCGTTTATTTCGGGCTGAAAAACACGTTTTGAAAAGTGTTCTGTTCCTGCCCTATAACTTACATGTTGGTGACCAAAGTTGCCAAAACGTGTTTATTTGTGCTGAAAAACACGTTTTGACAACTTCTGCACACTGGGGTTAAGGGCTGACTCAGTGGGCTCTTCTGAGCCAGTCAGTTACACTGTGATTCCAGGAGTTGAGAAAACGCGTTTATTTCGGGCTGAAAAACACGTTTTGAAAAGTGTTCTGTTCCTGCCCTATAACTTACATGTTGTTGACCAAAGTTGCCAAAACGTGTTTATTTGGGCTGAAAAACACGTTTTGACAACTTCTGCACACTGGGGTTAAGGGCTGACTCAGTGGGCTCTTCTGAGCCAGTCAGTTACACTGTGATTCCAGGAGTTGAGAAAACGCGTTTATTTCGGGCTGAAAAACACGTTTTGAAAAGTGTTCTGTTCCTGCCCTATAACTTACATGTTGGTGACCAAAGTTGTCAAAACGTGTTTATTTGTGCTTAAAAACACGTTTTGACAACTTCTGCACACTGGGGTTAAGGGCTGACTCAGTGGGCTCTTCTGAGCCAGTCAGTTACACTGTGATTCAAAGGGTTGAGAAAACGTGTTTATTTCGGGCTGAAAAACACGTTTTGAAAAGTGTTCTGTTCCTACCCTATAACTTACATGTTGGTGACCAAAGTTGCCAAAACGTGTTTATTTGTGCTGAAAAACACGTTTTGACAACTTCTGCACACTGGGGTTAAGGGCTGACTCAGTGGGCTCTTCTGAGCCAGTCAGTTACACTGTGATTCCAAGGGTTGAGAAAACGCGTTTATTTCGGGCTGAAAAACACGTTTTGAAAAGTGTTCTGTTCCTGCCCTATAACTTACATGTTGTTGACCAAAGTTGCAAAAACGTGTTTATTTGGGCTGAAAAACACGTTTTGACAACTTCTGCACACTGGGGTTAAGGGCTGACTCAGTGGGCTCTTCTGAGCCAGTCAGTTACACTGTGATTCCAGGAGTTGAGAAAACGCGTTTATTTCGGGCTGAAAAACACGTTTTGAAAAGTGTTCTGTTCCTGCCCTGTAACTTACATGTTGTTGACCAAAGTTGCCAAAACGTGTTTATTTGTGCTGAAAAACACGTTTTGACAACTTCTGCACACTGGGGTTAAGGGCTGACTCAGTGGGCTCTTCTGAGCCAGTCAGTTACACTGTGATTCCAGGAGTTGAGAAAACGCGTTTATTTCGGGCTGAAAAACACGTTTTGAAAAGTGTTCTGTTCCTGCCCTATAACTTACATGTTGGTGACCAAAGTTGCCAAAACGTGTTTATTTGTGCTGAAAAACACGTTTTGACAACTTCTGCACACTGGGGTTAAGGGCTGACTCATTGGGCTCTTCTGAGCCAGTCAGTTACACTGTGATTCCAAGGGTTGAGAAAACGCGTTTATTTCGGGCTGAAAAACACGTTTTGAAAAGTGTTCTGTTCCTGCCCTATAACTTACATGTTGTTGACCAAAGTTGCCAAAACGTGTTTATTTGTGCTGAAAAACACGTTTTGACAACTTCTGCACTCTGGGGTTAAGGGCTGACTCAGTGGGCTCTTCTGAGCCAGTCAGTTACACTGTGATTCCAGGAGTTGAGAAAACGCGTTTATTTCGGGCTGAAAAACACGTTTTGAAAAGTGTTCTGTTCCTGCCCTATAACTTACATGTTGGTGACCAAAGTTGCCAAAACGTGTTTATTTGTGCTTAAAAACACGTTTTGACAACTTCTGCACACTGGGGTTAAGGGCTGACTCAGTGGGCTCTTCTGAGCCAGTCAGTTACACTGTGATTCCAAGGGTTGAGAAAACGCGTTTATTTCGGGCTGAAAAACACGTTTTGAAAAGTGTTCTGTTCCTGCCCTATAACTTACATGTTGTTGACCAAAGTTGCCAAAACGTGTTTATTTGTGCTGAAAAACACGTTTTGACAACTTCTGCACACTGGGGTTAAGGGCTGACTCAGTGGGCTCTTCTGAGCCAGTCAGTTACACTGTGATTCCAGGAGTTGAGAAAACGCGTTTATTTCGGGCTGAAAAACACGTTTTGAAAAGTGTTCTGTTCCTGCCCTATAACTTACATGTTGGTGACCAAAGTTGCCAAAACGTGTTTATTTGTGCTGAAAAACACGTTTTGACAACTTCTGCACACTGGGGTTAAGGGCTGAATCAGTGGGCTCTTCTGAGCCAGTCAGTTACACTGTGATTCCAAGAGTTGAGAAAACGCGTTTATTTCGGGCTGAAAAACACGTTTTGAAAAGTGTTCTGTTCCTGCCCTATAACTTACATGTTGTTGACCAAAGTTGCCAAAACGTGTTTATTTGTGCTGAAAAACACGTTTTGACAACTTCTGCACACTGGGGTTAAGGGCTGACTCAGTGGGCTCTTCTGAGCCAGTCAGTTACACTGTGATTCCAAGGGTTGAGAAAACGCGTTTATTTCGGGCTGAAAAACACGTTTTGAAAAGTGTTCTGTTCCTGCCCTATAACTTACATGTTGGTGACCAAAGTTGCCAAAACGTGTTTATTTGTGCTGAAAAACACGTTTTGACAACTTCTGCACACTGGGGTTAAGGGCTGACTCAGTGGGCTCTTCTGAGCCAGTCAGTTACACTGTGATTCCAGGAGTTGAGAAAACGCGTTTATTTCGGGCTGAAAAACACGTTTTGAAAAGTGTTCTGTTCCTGCCCTATAACTTACATGTTGGTGACCAAAGTTGCCAAAACGTGTTTATTTGTGCTGAAAAACACGTTTTGACAACTTCTGCACACTGGGGTTAAGGGCTGACTCAGTGGGCTCTTCTGAGCCAGTCAGTTACACTGTGATTCCAGGAGTTGAGAAAACGCGTTTATTTCGGGCTGAAAAACACGTTTTGAAAAGTGTTCTGTTCCTGCCCTATAACTTACATGTTGGTGACCAAAGTTGCCAAAACGTGTTTATTTGTGCTTAAAAACACGTTTTGACAACTTCTGCACACTGGGGTTAAGGGCTGACTCAGTGGGCTCTTCTGAGCCAGTCAGTTACACTGTGATTCCAGGAGTTGAGAAAACGCGTTTATTTCGGGCTGAAAAACACGTTTTGAAAAGTGTTCTGTTCCTGCCCTATAACTTACATGTTGGTGACCAAAGTTGCCAAAACGTGTTTATTTGTGCTGAAAAACACGTTTTGACAACTTCTGCACACTGGGGTTAAGGGCTGACTCAGTGGGCTCTTCTGAGCCAGTCAGTTACACTGTGATTCCAGGAGTTGAGAAAACGCGTTTATTTCGGGCTGAAAAACACGTTTTGAAAAGTGTTCTGTTCCTGCCCTATAACTTACATGTTGTTGACCAAAGTTGCCAAAACGTGTTTATTTGGGCTGAAAAACACGTTTTGACAACTTCTGCACACTGGGGTTAAGGGCTGACTCAGTGGGCTCTTCTGAGCCAGTCAGTTACACTGTGATTCCAGGAGTTGAGAAAACGCGTTTATTTCGGGCTGAAAAACACGTTTTGAAAAGTGTTCTGTTCCTGCCCTATAACTTACATGTTGGTGACCAAAGTTGCCAAAACGTGTTTATTTGTGCTTAAAAACACGTTTTGACAACTTCTGCACACTGGGGTTAAGGGCTGACTCAGTGGGCTCTTCTGAGCCAGTCAGTTACACTGTGATTCAAAGGGTTGAGAAAACGTGTTTATTTCGGGCTGAAAAACACGTTTTGAAAAGTGTTCTGTTCCTACCCTATAACTTACATGTTGGTGACCAAAGTTGCCAAAACGTGTTTATTTGTGCTGAAAAACACGTTTTGACAACTTCTGCACACTGGGGTTAAGGGCTGACTCAGTGGGCTCTTCTGAGCCAGTCAGTTACACTGTGATTCCAAGGGTTGAGAAAACGCGTTTATTTCGGGCTGAAAAACACGTTTTGAAAAGTGTTCTGTTCCTGCCCTATAACTTACATGTTGTTGACCAAAGTTGCCAAAACGTGTTTATTTGGGCTGAAAAACACGTTTTGACAACTTCTGCACACTGGGGTTAAGGGCTGACTCAGTGGGCTCTTCTGAGCCAGTCAGTTACACTGTGATTCCAGGAGTTGAGAAAACGCGTTTATTTCGGGCTGAAAAACACGTTTTGAAAAGTGTTCTGTTCCTGCCCTGTAACTTACATGTTGTTGACCAAAGTTGCCAAAACGTGTTTATTTGTGCTGAAAAACACGTTTTGACAACTTCTGCACACTGGGGTTAAGGGCTGACTCAGTGGGCTCTTCTGAGCCAGTCAGTTACACTGTGATTCCAGGAGTTGAGAAAACGCGTTTATTTCGCGCTGAAAAACACGTTTTGAAAAGTGTTCTGTTCCTGCCCTATAACTTACATGTTGTTGACCAAAGTTGCCAAAACGTGTTTATTTGTGCTTAAAAACATGTTTTGACAACTTCTGCACACTGGGGTTAAGGGCTGACTCAGTGGGCTCTTCTGAGCCAGTCAGTTACACTGTGATTCCAAGAGTTGAGAAAACGCGTTTATTTCGGGCTGAAAAACACGTTTTGAAAAGTGTTCTGTTCCTGCCCTATAACTTACATGTTGGTGACCAAAGTTGCCAAAACGTGTTTATTTGTGCTGAAAAACACGTTTTGACAACTTCTGCACAATGGGGTTAAGGGCTGACTCAGTGGGCTCTTCTGAGCCAGTCAGTTACACTGTGATTCCAAGGGTTGAGAAAACGCGTTTATTTCGGGCTGAAAAACACGTTTTGAAAAGTGTTCTGTTCCTGCCCTATAACTTACATGTTGTTGACCAAAGTTGCCAAAACGTGTTTATTTGGGCTGAAAAACACGTTTTGACAACTTCTGCACACTGGGGTTAAGGGCTGACTCAGTGGGCTCTTCTGAGCCAGTCAGTTACACTGTGATTCCAGGAGTTGAGAAAACGCGTTTATTTCGGGCTGAAAAACACGTTTTGAAAAGTGTTCTGTTCCTGCCCTGTAACTTACATGTTGTTGACCAAAGTTGCCAAAACGTGTTTATTTGTGCTGAAAAACACGTTTTGACAACTTCTGCACACTGGGGTTAAGGGCTGACTCAGTGGGCTCTTCTGAGCCAGTCAGTTACACTGTGATTCCAGGAGTTGAGAAAACGCGTTTATTTCGGGCTGAAAAACACGTTTTGAAAAGTGTTCTGTTCCTGCCCTATAACTTACATGTTGGTGACCAAAGTTGCCAAAACGTGTTTATTTGTGCTTAAAAACACGTTTTGACAACTTCTGCACACTGGGGTTAAGGGCTGACTCAGTGGGCTCTTCTGAGCCAGTCAGTTACACTGTGATTCCAGGAGTTGAGAAAACGCGTTTATTTCGGGCTGAAAAACACGTTTTGAAAAGTGTTCTGTTCCTGCCCTATAACTTACATGTTGGTGACCAAAGTTGCCAAAACGTGTTTATTTGTGCTTAAAAACACGTTTTGACAACTTCTGCACACTGGGGTTAAGGGCTGACTCAGTGGGCTCTTCTGAGCCAGTCAGTTACACTGTGATTCCAGGAGTTGAGAAAACGCGTTTATTTCGGGCTGAAAAACACGTTTTGAAAAGTGTTCTGTTCCTGCCCTATAACTTACATGTTGGTGACCAAAGTTGCCAAAACGTGTTTATTTGTGCTGAAAAACACGTTTTGACAACTTCTGCACACTGGGGTTAAGGGCTGACTCAGTGGGCTCTTCTGAGCCAGTCAGTTACACTGTGATTCCAGGAGTTGAGAAAACGCGTTTATTTCGGGCTGAAAAACACGTTTTGAAAAGTGTTCTGTTCCTGCCCTATAACTTACATGTTGTTGACCAAAGTTGCCAAAACGTGTTTATTTGGGCTGAAAAACACGTTTTGACAACTTCTGCACACTGGGGTTAAGGGCTGACTCAGTGGGCTCTTCTGAGCCAGTCAGTTACACTGTGATTCCAGGAGTTGAGAAAACGCGTTTATTTCGGGCTGAAAAACACGTTTTGAAAAGTGTTCTGTTCCTGCCCTATAACTTACATGTTGGTGACCAAAGTTGTCAAAACGTGTTTATTTGTGCTTAAAAACACGTTTTGACAACTTCTGCACACTGGGGTTAAGGGCTGACTCAGTGGGCTCTTCTGAGCCAGTCAGTTACACTGTGATTCAAAGGGTTGAGAAAACGTGTTTATTTCGGGCTGAAAAACACGTTTTGAAAAGTGTTCTGTTCCTACCCTATAACTTACATGTTGGTGACCAAAGTTGCCAAAACGTGTTTATTTGTGCTTAAAAACACGTTTTGACAACTTCTGCACACTGGGGTTAAGGGCTGACTCAGTGGGCTCTTCTGAGCCAGTCAGTTACACTGTGATTCCAGGAGTTGAGAAAACGCGTTTATTTCGGGCTGAAAAACACGTTTTGAAAAGTGTTCTGTTCCTGCCCTATAACTTACATGTTGGTGACCAAAGTTGCCAAAACGTGTTTATTTGTGCTTAAAAACACGTTTTGACAACTTCTGCACACTGGGGTTAAGGGCTGACTCAGTGGGCTCTTCTGAGCCAGTCAGTTACACTGTGATTCCAAGGGTTGAGAAAACGCGTTTATTTCGGGCTGAAAAACACGTTTTGAAAAGTGTTCTGTTCCTGCCCTATAACTTACATGTTGTTGACCAAAGTTGCCAAAACGTGTTTATTTGTGCTGAAAAACACGTTTTGACAACTTCTGCACACTGGGGTTAAGGGCTGACTCAGTGGGCTCTTCTGAGCCAGTCAGTTACACTGTGATTCCAAGAGTTGAGAAAACGCATTTATTTCGGGCTGAAAAACACGTTTTGAAAAGTGTTCTGTTCCTGCCCTATAACTTACATGTTGGTGACCAAAGTTGCCAAAACGTGTTTATTTGTGCTGAAAAACACGTTTTGACAACTTCTGCACACTGGGGTTAAGGGCTGACTCAGTGGGCTCTTCTGAGCCAGTCAGTTACACTGTGATTCCAAGAGTTGAGAAAACGCGTTTATTTCGGGCTGAAAAACACGTTTTGAAAAGTGTTCTGTTCCTGCCCTATAACTTACATGTTGTTGACCAAAGTTGCCAAAACGTGTTTATTTGTACTTTAAAACACGTTTTGACAACTTCTGCACACTGGGGTTAAGGGCTGACTCTGGGCTCTTCTGAGCCAGTCAGTTACACTGTGATTCCAAGAGTTGAGAAAACGCGTTTATTTCGGGCTGAAAAACACGTTTTGAAAAGTGTTCTGTACCTGCCCTATAACTTACATGTTGTTGACCAAAGTTGCCAAAACGTGTTTATTTGTGCTGAAAAACACGTTTTGACAACTTCTGCACACTGGGGTTAAGGGCTGACTCAGTGGGCTGTTCTGAGCCAGTCAGTTACACTGTGATTCCAGGAGTTGAGAAAACGCGTTTATTTCGGGCTGAAAAACACGTTTTGAAAAGTGTTCTGTTCCTGCCCTATAACTTACATGTTGGTGACCAAAGTTGCCAAAACGTGTTTATTTGTGCTGAAAAACACGTTTTGACAACTTCTGCACACTGGGGTTAAGGGCTGACTCAGTGGGCTCTTCTGAGCCAGTCAGTTACACTGTGATTCCAGGAGTTGAGAAAACGCGTTTATTTCGGGCTGAAAAACACGTTTTGAAAAGTGTTCTGTTCCTGCCCTATAACTTACATGTTGGTGACCAAAGTTGCCAAAACGTGTTTATTTGTGCTGAAAAACACGTTTTGACAACTTCTGCACAATGGGGTTAAGGGCTGACTCAGTGGGCTCTTCTGAGCCAGTCAGTTACACTGTGATTCCAAGGGTTGAGAAAACGCGTTTATTTCGGGCTGAAAAACACGTTTTGAAAAGTGTTCTGTTCCTGCCCTATAACTTACATGTTGTTGACCAAAGTTGCCAAAACGTGTTTATTTGGGCTGAAAAACACGTTTTGACAACTTCTGCACACTGGGGTTAAGGGCTGACTCAGTGGGCTCTTCTGAGCCAGTCAGTTACACTGTGATTCCAGGAGTTGAGAAAACGCGTTTATTTCGGGCTGAAAAACACGTTTTGAAAAGTGTTCTGTTCCTGCCCTGTAACTTACATGTTGTTGACCAAAGTTGCCAAAACGTGTTTATTTGTGCTGAAAAACACGTTTTGACAACTTCTGCACACTGGGGTTAAGGGCTGACTCAGTGGGCTCTTCTGAGCCAGTCAGTTACACTGTGATTCCAGGAGTTGAGAAAACGCGTTTATTTCGGGCTGAAAAACACGTTTTGAAAAGTGTTCTGTTCCTGCCCTATAACTTACATGTTGGTGACCAAAGTTGCCAAAACGTGTTTATTTGTGCTTAAAAACACGTTTTGACAACTTCTGCACACTGGGGTTAAGGGCTGACTCAGTGGGCTCTTCTGAGCCAGTCAGTTACACTGTGATTCCAGGAGTTGAGAAAACGCGTTTATTTCGGGCTGAAAAACACGTTTTGAAAAGTGTTCTGTTCCTGCCCTATAACTTACATGTTGGTGACCAAAGTTGCCAAAACGTGTTTATTTGTGCTTAAAAACACGTTTTGACAACTTCTGCACACTGGGGTTAAGGGCTGACTCAGTGGGCTCTTCTGAGCCAGTCAGTTACACTGTGATTCCAAGGGTTGAGAAAACGCGTTTATTTCGGGCTGAAAAACACGTTTTGAAAAGTGTTCTGTTCCTGCCCTATAACTTACATGTTGTTGACCAAAGTTGCCAAAACGTGTTTATTTGTGCTGAAAAACACGTTTTGACAACTTCTGCACACTGGGGTTAAGGGCTGACTCAGTGGGCTCTTCTGAGCCAGTCAGTTACACTGTGATTCCAAGAGTTGAGAAAACGCGTTTATTTCGGGCTGAAAAACACGTTTTGAAAAGTGTTCTTCCTGCCCTATAACTTACATGTTGTTGACCAAAGTTGCCAAAACGTGTTTATTTGTGCTGAAAAAAACGTTTTGACAACTTCTGCACAATGGGGTTAAGGGCTGACTCAGTGGGCTCTTCTGAGCCAGTCAGTTACACTGTGATTCCAGGAGTTGAGAAAACGCGTTTATTTCGGGCTGAAAAACACGTTTTGAAAAGTGTTCTGTTCCTGCCCTATAACTTACATGTTGGTGACCAAAGTTGCCAAAACGTGTTTATTTGTGCTTAAAAACACGTTTTGACAACTTCTGCACACTGGGGTTAAGGGCTGACTCAGTGGGCTCTTCTGAGCCAGTCAGTTACACTGTGATTCCAGGAGTTGAGAAAACGCGTTTATTTCGGGCTGAAAAACACGTTTTGAAAAGTGTTCTGTTCCTGCCCTATAACTTACATGTTGTTGACCAAAGTTGCCAAAACGTGTTTATTTGTGCTGAAAAACACGTTTTGACAACTTCTGCACACTGGGGTTAAGGGCTGACTCATTGGGCTCTTCTGAGCCAGTCAGTAACACTGTGATTCCAGGAGTTGAGAAAACGCGTTTATTTCGGGCTGAAAAACACGTTTTGAAAAGTGTTCTGTTCCTGCCCTATAACTTACATGTTGTTGACCAAAGTTGCCAAAACGTGTTTATTTGTGCTGAAAAACACGTTTTGACAACTTCTGCACACTGGGGTTAAGGGCTGACTCAGTGGGCTCTTCTGAGCCAGTCAGTTACACTGTGATTCCAGGAGTTGAGAAAACGCGTTTATTTCGGGCTGAAAAACACGTTTTGAAAAGTGTTCTGTTCCTGCCCTATAACTTACATGTTGTTGACCAAAGTTGCCAAAACGTGTTTATTTGGGCTGAAAAACACGTTTTGACAACTTCTGCACACTGGGGTTAAGGGCTGACTCAGTGGGCTCTTCTGAGCCAGTCAGTTACACTGTGATTCCAGGAGTTGAGAAAACGCGTTTATTTCGGGCTGAAAAACACGTTTTGAAAAGTGTTCTGTTCCTGCCCTATAACTTACATGTTGGTGACCAAAGTTGCCAAAACGTGTTTATTTGTGCTTAAAAACACGTTTTGACAACTTCTGCACACTGGGGTTAAGGGCTGACTCAGTGGGCTCTTCTGAGCCAGTCAGTTACACTGTGATTCAAAATGTTGAGAAAACGTGTTTATTTCGGGCTGAAAAACACGTTTTGAAAAGTGTTCTGTTCCTACCCTATAACTTACATGTTGGTGACCAAAGTTGCCAAAACGTGTTTATTTGTGCTGAAAAACACGTTTTGACAACTTCTGCACACTGGGGTTAAGGGCTGACTCAGTGGGCTCTTCTGAGCCAGTCAGTTACACTGTGATTCCAGGAGTTGAGAAAACGCGTTTATTTCGGGCTGAAAAACACGTTTTGAAAAGTGTTCTGTTCCTGCCCTATAACTTACATGTTGTTGACCAAAGTTGCCAAAACGTGTTTATTTGGGCTGAAAAACACGTTTTGACAACTTCTGCACACTGAGGTTAAGGGCTGACTCAGTGGGCTCTTCTGAGCCAGTCAGTTACACTGTGATTCCAGGAGTTGAGAAAACGCGTTTATTTCGGGCTGAAAAACACGTTTTGAAAAGTGTTCTGTTCCTGCCCTGTAACTTACATGTTGTTGACCAAAGTTGCCAAAACGTGTTTATTTGTGCTGAAAAACACGTTTTGACAACTTCTGCACACTGGGGTTAAGGGCTGACTCAGTGGGCTCTTCTGAGCCAGTCAGTTACACTGTGATTCCAGGAGTTGAGAAAACGCGTTTATTTCGGGCTGAAAAACACGTTTTGAAAAGTGTTCTGTTCCTGCCCTATAACTTACATGTTGTTGACCAAAGTTGCCAAAACGTGTTTATTTGTGCTTAAAAACATGTTTTGACAACTTCTGCACACTGGGGTTAAGGGCTGACTCAGTGGGCTCTTCTGAGCCAGTCAGTTACACTGTGATTCCAGGAGTTGAGAAAACGCGTTTATTTCGGGCTGAAAAACACGTTTTGAAAAGTGTTCTGTTCCTGCCCTATAACTTACATGTTGGTGACCAAAGTTGCCAAAACGTGTTTATTTGTGCTTAAAAACACGTTTTGACAACTTCTGCACACTGGGGTTAAGGGCTGACTCAGTGGGCTCTTCTGAGCCAGTCAGTTACACTGTGATTCCAGGAGTTGAGAAAACGCGTTTATTTCGGGCTGAAAAACACGTTTTGAAAAGTGTTCTGTTCCTGCCCTATAACTTACATGTTGGTGACCAAAGTTGCCAAAACGTGTTTATTTGTGTTTAAAAACACGTTTTGACAACTTCTGCACACTGGGGTTAAGGGCTGACTCAGTGGGCTCTTCTGAGCCAGTCAGTTACACTGTGATTCCAAGGGTTGAGAAAACGCGTTTATTTCGGGCTGAAAAACACGTTTTGAAAAGTGTTCTGTTCCTGCCCTATAACTTACATGTTGTTGACCAAAGTTGCCAAAACGTGTTTATTTGTGCTGAAAAACACGTTTTGACAACTTCTGCACACTGGGGTTAAGGGCTGACTCAGTGGGCTCTTCTGAGCCAGTCAGTTACACTGTGATTCCAAGAGTTGAGAAAACGCATTTATTTCGGGCTGAAAAACACGTTTTGAAAAGTGTTCTGTTCCTGCCCTATAACTTACATGTTGGTGACCAAAGTTGCCAAAACGTGTTTATTTGTGCTGAAAAACACGTTTTGACAACTTCTGCACACTGGGGTTAAGGGCTGACTCAGTGGGCTCTTCTGAGCCAGTCAGTTACACTGTGATTCCAAGAGTTGAGAAAACGCGTTTATTTCGGGCTGAAAAACACGTTTTGAAAAGTGTTCTGTTCCTGCCCTATAACTTACATGTTGTTGACCAAAGTTGCCAAAACGTGTTTATTTGTGCTGAAAAACACGTTTTGACAACTTCTGCACACTGGGGTTAAGGGCTGACTCTGGGCTCTTCTGAGCCAGTCAGTTACACTGTGATTCCAAGAGTTGAGAAAACGCGTTTATTTCGGGCTGAAAAACACGTTTTGAAAAGTGTTCTGTTCCTGCCCTATAACTTACATGTTGTTGACCAAAGTTGCCAAAACGTGTTTATTTGTGCTGAAAAACACGTTTTGACAACTTCTGCACACTGGGGTTAAGGGCTGACTCAGTGGGCTCTTCTGAGCCAGTCAGTTACACTGTGATTCCAGGAGTTGAGAAAACGCGTTTATTTCGGGCTGAAAAACACGTTTTGAAAAGTGTTCTGTTCCTGCCCTATAACTTACATGTTGGTGACCAAAGTTGCCAAAACGTGTTTATTTGTGCTGAAAAACACGTTTTGACAACTTCTGCACACTGGGGTTAAGGGCTGACTCAGTGGGCTCTTCTGAGCCAGTCAGTTACACTGTGATTCCAAGAGTTGAGAAAACGCGTTTATTTCGGGCTGAAAAACACGTTTTGAAAAGTGTTCTGTTCCTGCCCTATAACTTACATGTTGTTGACCAAAGTTGCCAAAACGTGTTTATTTGTGCTGAAAAACACGTTTTGACAACTTCTGCACACTGGGGTTAAGGGCTGACTCAGTGGGCTCTTCTGAGCCAGTCAGTTACACTGTGATTCCAGGAGTTGAGAAAACGCGTTTATTTCGGGCTGAAAAACACGTTTTGAAAAGTGTTCTGTTCCTGCCCTATAACTTACATGTTGGTGACCAAAGTTGCCAAAACGTGTTTATTTGTGCTTAAAAACACGTTTTGACAACTTCTGCACACTGGGGTTAAGGGCTGACTCAGTGGGCTCTTCTGAGCCAGTCAGTTACACTGTGATTCCAGGAGTTGAGAAAACGCGTTTATTTCGGGCTGAAAAACACGTTTTGAAAAGTGTTCTGTTCCTGCCCTATAACTTACATGTTGTTGACCAAAGTTGCCAAAACGTGTTTATTTGTGCTGAAAAACACGTTTTGACAACTTCTGCACACTGGGGTTAAGGGCTGACTCATTGGGCTCTTCTGAGCCAGTCAGTTACACTGTGATTCCAGGAGTTGAGAAAACGCGTTTATTTCGGGCTGAAAAACACGTTTTGAAAAGTGTTCTGTTCCTGCCCTATAACTTACATGTTGTTGACCAAAGTTGCCAAAACGTGTTTGTTTGTGCTGAAAAACACGTTTTGACAACTTCTGCACACTGAGGTTAAGGGCTGACTCAGTGGGCTCTTCTGAGCCAGTCAGTTACACTGTGATTCCAAGGGTTGAGAAAACGCGTTTATTTCGGGCTGAAAAACACGTTTTGAAAAGTGTTCTGTTCCTGCCCTATAACTTACATGTTGTTGACCAAAGTTGCCAAAACGTGTTTATTTGTGCTGAAAAACACGTTTTGACAACTTCTGCACACTGGGGTTAAGGGCTGACTCAGTGGGCTCTTCTGAGCCAGTCAGTTACACTGTGATTCCAAGAGTTGAGAAAACGCATTTATTTCGGGCTGAAAAACACGTTTTGAAAAGTGTTCTGTTCCTGCCCTATAACTTACATGTTGGTGACCAAAGTTGCCAAAACGTGTTTATTTGTGCTGAAAAACACGTTTTGACAACTTCTGCACACTGGGGTTAAGGGCTGACTCAGTGGGCTCTTCTGAGCCAGTCAGTTACACTGTGATTCCAAGAGTTGAGAAAACGCGTTTATTTCGGGCTGAAAAACACGTTTTGAAAAGTGTTCTGTTCCTGCCCTATAACTTACATGTTGTTGACCAAAGTTGCCAAAACGTGTTTATTTGTGCTGAAAAACACGTTTTGACAACTTCTGCACACTGGGGTTAAGGGCTGACTCTGGGCTCTTCTGAGCCAGTCAGTTACACTGTGATTCCAAGAGTTGAGAAAACGCGTTTATTTCGGGCTGAAAAACACGTTTTGAAAAGTGTTCTGTACCTGCCCTATAACTTACATGTTGTTGACCAAAGTTGCCAAAACGTGTTTATTTGTGCTGAAAAACACGTTTTGACAACTTCTGCACACTGGGGTTAAGGGCTGACTCAGTGGGCTGTTCTGAGCCAGTCAGTTACACTGTGATTCCAGGAGTTGAGAAAACGCGTTTATTTCGGGCTGAAAAACACGTTTTGAAAAGTGTTCTGTTCCTGCCCTATAACTTACATGTTGGTGACCAAAGTTGCCAAAACGTGTTTATTTGTGCTGAAAAACACGTTTTGACAACTTCTGCACACTGGGGTTAAGGGCTGACTCAGTGGGCTCTTCTGAGCCAGTCAGTTACACTGTGATTCCAGGAGTTGAGAAAACGCGTTTATTTCGGGCTGAAAAACACGTTTTGAAAAGTGTTCTGTTCCTGCCCTATAACTTACATGTTGGTGACCAAAGTTGCCAAAACGTGTTTATTTGTGCTGAAAAACACGTTTTGACAACTTCTGCACAATGGGGTTAAGGGCTGACTCAGTGGGCTCTTCTGAGCCAGTCAGTTACACTGTGATTCCAAGGGTTGAGAAAACGCGTTTATTTCGGGCTGAAAAACACGTTTTGAAAAGTGTTCTGTTCCTGCCCTATAACTTACATGTTGTTGACCAAAGTTGCCAAAACGTGTTTATTTGGGCTGAAAAACACGTTTTGACAACTTCTGCACACTGGGGTTAAGGGCTGACTCAGTGGGCTCTTCTGAGCCAGTCAGTTACACTGTGATTCCAGGAGTTGAGAAAACGCGTTTATTTCGGGCTGAAAAACACGTTTTGAAAAGTGTTCTGTTCCTGCCCTGTAACTTACATGTTGTTGACCAAAGTTGCCAAAACGTGTTTATTTGTGCTGAAAAACACGTTTTGACAACTTCTGCACACTGGGGTTAAGGGCTGACTCAGTGGGCTCTTCTGAGCCAGTCAGTTACACTGTGATTCCAGGAGTTGAGAAAACGCGTTTATTTCGGGCTGAAAAACACGTTTTGAAAAGTGTTCTGTTCCTGCCCTATAACTTACATGTTGGTGACCAAAGTTGCCAAAACGTGTTTATTTGTGCTTAAAAACACGTTTTGACAACTTCTGCACACTGGGGTTAAGGGCTGACTCAGTGGGCTCTTCTGAGCCAGTCAGTTACACTGTGATTCCAGGAGTTGAGAAAACGCGTTTATTTCGGGCTGAAAAACACGTTTTGAAAAGTGTTCTGTTCCTGCCCTATAACTTACATGTTGGTGACCAAAGTTGCCAAAACGTGTTTATTTGTGCTTAAAAACACGTTTTGACAACTTCTGCACACTGGGGTTAAGGGCTGACTCAGTGGGCTCTTCTGAGCCAGTCAGTTACACTGTGATTCCAAGGGTTGAGAAAACGCGTTTATTTCGGGCTGAAAAACACGTTTTGAAAAGTGTTCTGTTCCTGCCCTATAACTTACATGTTGTTGACCAAAGTTGCCAAAACGTGTTTATTTGTGCTGAAAAACACGTTTTGACAACTTCTGCACACTGGGGTTAAGGGCTGACTCAGTGGGCTCTTCTGAGCCAGTCAGTTACACTGTGATTCCAAGAGTTGAGAAAACGCGTTTATTTCGGGCTGAAAAACACGTTTTGAAAAGTGTTCTTCCTGCCCTATAACTTACATGTTGTTGACCAAAGTTGCCAAAACGTGTTTATTTGTGCTGAAAAACACGTTTTGACAACTTCTGCACACTGGGGTTAAGGGCTGACTCAGTGGGCTCTTCTGAGCCAGTCAGTTACACTGTGATTCCAGGAGTTGAGAAAACGCGTTTATTTCGGGCTGAAAAACACGTTTTGAAAAGTGTTCTGTTCCTGCCCTATAACTTACATGTTGTTGACCAAAGTTGCCAAAACGTGTTTATTTGGGCTGAAAAACACGTTTTGACAACTTCTGCACACTGGGGTTAAGGGCTGACTCAGTGGGCTCTTCTGAGCCAGTCAGTTACACTGTGATTCCAGGAGTTGAGAAAACGCGTTTATTTCGGGCTGAAAAACACGTTTTGAAAAGTGTTCTGTTCCTGCCCTATAACTTACATGTTGGTGACCAAAGTTGCCAAAACGTGTTTATTTGTGCTTAAAAACACGTTTTGACAACTTCTGCACACTGGGGTTAAGGGCTGACTCAGTGGGCTCTTCTGAGCCAGTCAGTTACACTGTGATTCCAGGAGTTGAGAAAACGCGTTTATTTCGGGCTGAAAAACACGTTTTGAAAAGTGTTCTGTTCCTACCCTATAACTTACATGTTGGTGACCAAAGTTGCCAAAACGTGTTTATTTGTGCTGAAAAACACGTTTTGACAACTTCTGCACACTGGGGTTAAGGGCTGACTCAGTGGGCTCTTCTGAGCCAGTCAGTTACACTGTGATTCCAAGGGTTGAGAAAACGCGTTTATTTCGGGCTGAAAAACACGTTTTGAAAAGTGTTCTGTTCCTGCCCTATAACTTACATGTTGTTGACCAAAGTTGCCAAAACGTGTTTATTTGGGCTGAAAAACACGTTTTGACAACTTCTGCACACTGGGGTTAAGGGCTGACTCAGTGGGCTCTTCTGAGCCAGTCAGTTACACTGTGATTCCAGGAGTTGAGAAAACGCGTTTATTTCGGGCTGAAAAACACGTTTTGAAAAGTGTTCTGTTCCTGCCCTGTAACTTACATGTTGTTGACCAAAGTTGCCAAAACGTGTTTATTTGTGCTGAAAAACACGTTTTGACAACTTCTGCACACTGGGGTTAAGGGCTGACTCAGTGGGCTCTTCTGAGCCAGTCAGTTACACTGTGATTCCAGGAGTTGAGAAAACGCGTTTATTTCGGGCTGAAAAACACGTTTTGAAAAGTGTTCTGTTCCTGCCCTATAACTTACATGTTGTTGACCAAAGTTGCCAAAACGTGTTTATTTGTGCTTAAAAACATGTTTTGACAACTTCTGCACACTGGGGTTAAGGGCTGACTCAGTGGGCTCTTCTGAGCCAGTCAGTTACACTGTGATTCCAGGAGTTGAGAAAACGCGTTTATTTCGGGCTGAAAAACACGTTTTGAAAAGTGTTCTGTTCCTGCCCTATAACTTACATGTTGGTGACCAAAGTTGCCAAAACGTGTTTATTTGTGCTTAAAAACACGTTTTGACAACTTCTGCACACTGGGGTTAAGGGCTGACTCAGTGGGCTCTTCTGAGCCAGTCAGTTACACTGTGATTCCAGGAGTTGAGAAAACGCGTTTATTTCGGGCTGAAAAACACGTTTTGAAAAGTGTTCTGTTCCTGCCCTATAACTTACATGTTGGTGACCAAAGTTGCCAAAACGTGTTTATTTGTGCTTAAAAACACGTTTTGACAACTTCTGCACACTGGGGTTAAGGGCTGACTCAGTGGGCTCTTCTGAGCCAGTCAGTTACACTGTGATTCCAGGAGTTGAGAAAACGCGTTTATTTCGGGCTGAAAAACACGTTTTGAAAAGTGTTCTGTTCCTACCCTATAACTTACATGTTGGTGACCAAAGTTGCCAAAACGTGTTTATTTGTGCTGAAAAACACGTTTTGACAACTTCTGCACACTGGGGTTAAGGGCTGACTCAGTGGGCTCTTCTGAGCCAGTCAGTTACACTGTGATTCCAAGGGTTGAGAAAACGCGTTTATTTCGGGCTGAAAAACACGTTTTGAAAAGTGTTCTGTTCCTGCCCTATAACTTACATGTTGTTGACCAAAGTTGCCAAAACGTGTTTATTTGGGCTGAAAAACACGTTTTGACAACTTCTGCACACTGGGGTTAAGGGCTGACTCAGTGGGCTCTTCTGAGCCAGTCAGTTACACTGTGATTCCAGGAGTTGAGAAAACGCGTTTATTTCGGGCTGAAAAACACGTTTTGAAAAGTGTTCTGTTCCTGCCCTGTAACTTACATGTTGTTGACCAAAGTTGCCAAAGCGTGTTTATTTGTGCTGAAAAACACGTTTTGACAACTTCTGCACACTGGGGTTAAGGGCTGACTCAGTGGGCTCTTCTGAGCCAGTCAGTTACACTGTGATTCCAGGAGTTGAGAAAACGCGTTTATTTCGGGCTGAAAAACACGTTTTGAAAAGTGTTCTGTTCCTGCCCTATAACTTACATGTTGTTGACCAAAGTTGCCAAAACGTGTTTATTTGTGCTTAAAAACATGTTTTGACAACTTCTGCACACTGGGGTTAAGGGCTGACTCAGTGGGCTCTTCTGAGCCAGTCAGTTACACTGTGATTCCAGGAGTTGAGAAAACGCGTTTATTTCGGGCTGAAAAACACGTTTTGAAAAGTGTTCTGTTCCTGCCCTATAACTTACATGTTGGTGACCAAAGTTGCCAAAACGTGTTTATTTGTGCTTAAAAACACGTTTTGACAACTTCTGCACACTGGGGTTAAGGGCTGACTCAGTGGGCTCTTCTGAGCCAGTCAGTTACACTGTGATTCCAGGAGTTGAGAAAACGCGTTTATTTCGGGCTGAAAAACACGTTTTGAAAAGTGTTCTGTTCCTGCCCTATAACTTACATGTTGGTGACCAAAGTTGCCAAAACGTGTTTATTTGTGCTTAAAAACACGTTTTGACAACTTCTGCACACTGGGGTTAAGGGCTGACTCATTGGGCTCTTCTGAGCCAGTCAGTAACACTGTGATTCCAGGAGTTGAGAAAACGCGTTTATTTCGGGCTGAAAAACACGTTTTGAAAAGTGTTCTGTTCCTGCCCTATAACTTACATGTTGTTGACCAAAGTTGCCAAAACGTGTTTATTTGTGCTGAAAAACACGTTTTGACAACTTCTGCACACTGGGGTTAAGGGCTGACTCAGTGGGCTCTTCTGAGCCAGTCAGTTACACTGTGATTCCAGGAGTTGAGAAAACGCGTTTATTTCGGGCTGAAAAACACGTTTTGAAAAGTGTTCTGTTCCTGCCCTATAACTTACATGTTGTTGACCAAAGTTGCCAAAACGTGTTTATTTGGGCTGAAAAACACGTTTTGACAACTTCTGCACACTGGGGTTAAGGGCTGACTCAGTGGGCTCTTCTGAGCCAGTCAGTTACACTGTGATTCCAGGAGTTGAGAAAACGCGTTTATTTCGGGCTGAAAAACACGTTTTGAAAAGTGTTCTGTTCCTGCCCTATAACTTACATGTTGGTGACCAAAGTTGCCAAAACGTGTTTATTTGTGCTTAAAAACACGTTTTGACAACTTCTGCACACTGGGGTTAAGGGCTGACTCAGTGGGCTCTTCTGAGCCAGTCAGTTACACTGTGATTCCAGGAGTTGAGAAAACGCGTTTATTTCGGGCTGAAAAACACGTTTTGAAAAGTGTTCTGTTCCTACCCTATAACTTACATGTTGGTGACCAAAGTTGCCAAAACGTGTTTATTTGTGCTGAAAAACACGTTTTGACAACTTCTGCACACTGGGGTTAAGGGCTGACTCAGTGGGCTCTTCTGAGCCAGTCAGTTACACTGTGATTCCAAGGGTTGAGAAAACGCGTTTATTTCGGGCTGAAAAACACGTTTTGAAAAGTGTTCTGTTCCTGCCCTATAACTTACATGTTGTTGACCAAAGTTGCCAAAACGTGTTTATTTGGGCTGAAAAACACGTTTTGACAACTTCTGCACACTGGGGTTAAGGGCTGACTCAGTGGGCTCTTCTGAGCCAGTCAGTAACACTGTGATTCCAGGAGTTGAGAAAACGCGTTTATTTCGGGCTGAAAAACACGTTTTGAAAAGTGTTCTGTTCCTGCCCTATAACTTACATGTTGTTGACCAAAGTTGCCAAAACGTGTTTATTTGTGCTGAAAAACACGTTTTGACAACTTCTGCACACTGGGGTTAAGGGCTGACTCAGTGGGCTCTTCTGAGCCAGTCAGTTACACTGTGATTCCAGGAGTTGAGAAAACGCGTTTATTTCGGGCTGAAAAACACGTTTTGAAAAGTGTTCTGTTCCTGCCCTATAACTTACATGTTGTTGACCAAAGTTGCCAAAACGTGTTTATTTGGGCTGAAAAACACGTTTTGACAACTTCTGCACACTGGGGTTAAGGGCTGACTCAGTGGGCTCTTCTGAGCCAGTCAGTTACACTGTGATTCCAGGAGTTGAGAAAACGCGTTTATTTCGGGCTGAAAAACACGTTTTGAAAAGTGTTCTGTTCCTGCCCTATAACTTACATGTTGGTGACCAAAGTTGCCAAAACGTGTTTATTTGTGCTTAAAAACACGTTTTGACAACTTCTGCACACTGGGGTTAAGGGCTGACTCAGTGGGCTCTTCTGAGCCAGTCAGTTACACTGTGATTCCAGGAGTTGAGAAAACGCGTTTATTTCGGGCTGAAAAACACGTTTTGAAAAGTGTTCTGTTCCTACCCTATAACTTACATGTTGGTGACCAAAGTTGCCAAAACGTGTTTATTTGTGCTGAAAAACACGTTTTGACAACTTCTGCACACTGGGGTTAAGGGCTGACTCAGTGGGCTCTTCTGAGCCAGTCAGTTACACTGTGATTCCAAGGGTTGAGAAAACGCGTTTATTTCGGGCTGAAAAACACGTTTTGAAAAGTGTTCTGTTCCTGCCCTATAACTTACATGTTGTTGACCAAAGTTGCCAAAACGTGTTTATTTGGGCTGAAAAACACGTTTTGACAACTTCTGCACACTGGGGTTAAGGGCTGACTCAGTGGGCTCTTCTGAGCCAGTCAGTTACACTGTGATTCCAGGAGTTGAGAAAACGCGTTTATTTCGGGCTGAAAAACACGTTTTGAAAAGTGTTCTGTTCCTGCCCTATAACTTACATGTTGGTGACCAAAGTTGCCAAAACGTGTTTATTTGTGCTTAAAAACACGTTTTGACAACTTCTGCACACTGGGGTTAAGGGCTGACTCAGTGGGCTCTTCTGAGCCAGTCAGTTACACTGTGATTCCAGGAGTTGAGAAAACGCGTTTATTTCGGGCTGAAAAACACGTTTTGAAAAGTGTTCTGTTCCTGCCCTATAACTTACATGTTGGTGACCAAAGTTGCCAAGACGTGTTTATTTGTGTTTAAAAACACGTTTTGACAACTTCTGCACACTGGGGTTAAGGGCTGACTCAGTGGGCTCTTCTGAGCCAGTCAGTTACACTGTGATTCCAAGGGTTGAGAAAACGCGTTTATTTCGGGCTGAAAAACACGTTTTGAAAAGTGTTCTGTTCCTGCCCTATAACTTACATGTTGTTGACCAAAGTTGCCAAAACGTGTTTATTTGTGCTGAAAAACACGTTTTGACAACTTCTGCACACTGGGGTTAAGGGCTGACTCAGTGGGCTCTTCTGAGCCAGTCAGTTACACTGTGATTCCAAGAGTTGAGAAAACGCATTTATTTCGGGCTGAAAAACACGTTTTGAAAAGTGTTCTGTTCCTGCCCTATAACTTACATGTTGGTGACCAAAGTTGCCAAAACGTGTTTATTTGTGCTGAAAAACACGTTTTGACAACTTCTGCACACTGGGGTTAAGGGCTGACTCAGTGGGCTCTTCTGAGCCAGTCAGTTACACTGTGATTCCAAGAGTTGAGAAAACGCGTTTATTTCGGGCTGAAAAACACGTTTTGAAAAGTGTTCTGTTCCTGCCCTATAACTTACATGTTGTTGACCAAAGTTGCCAAAACGTGTTTATTTGTGCTGAAAAACACGTTTTGACAACTTCTGCACACTGGGGTTAAGGGCTGACTCTGGGCTCTTCTGAGCCAGTCAGTTACACTGTGATTCCAAGAGTTGAGAAAACGCGTTTATTTCGGGCTGAAAAACACGTTTTGAAAAGTGTTCTGTTCCTGCCCTATAACTTACATGTTGTTGACCAAAGTTGCCAAAACGTGTTTATTTGTGCTGAAAAACACGTTTTGACAACTTCTGCACACTGGGGTTAAGGGCTGACTCAGTGGGCTCTTCTGAGCCAGTCAGTTACACTGTGATTCCAGGAGTTGAGAAAACGCGTTTATTTCGGGCTGAAAAACACGTTTTGAAAAGTGTTCTGTTCCTGCCCTATAACTTACATGTTGGTGACCAAAGTTGCCAAAACGTGTTTATTTGTGCTGAAAAACACGTTTTGACAACTTCTGCACACTGGGGTTAAGGGCTGACTCAGTGGGCTCTTCTGAGCCAGTCAGTTACACTGTGATTCCAAGAGTTGAGAAAACGCGTTTATTTCGGGCTGAAAAACACGTTTTGAAAAGTGTTCTGTTCCTGCCCTATAACTTACATGTTGTTGACCAAAGTTGCCAAAACGTGTTTATTTGTGCTGAAAAACACGTTTTGACAACTTCTGCACACTGGGGTTAAGGGCTGACTCAGTGGGCTCTTCTGAGCCAGTCAGTTACACTGTGATTCCAGGAGTTGAGAAAACGCGTTTATTTCGGGCTGAAAAACACGTTTTGAAAAGTGTTCTTCCTGCCCTATAACTTACATGTTGTTGACCAAAGTTGCCAAAACGTGTTTATTTGTGCTGAAAAACACGTTTTGACAACTTCTGCACAATGGGGTTAAGGGCTGACTCAGTGGGCTCTTCTGAGCCAGTCAGTTACACTGTGATTCCAGGAGTTGAGAAAACGCGTTTATTTCGGGCTGAAAAACACGTTTTGAAAAGTGTTCTGTTCCTGCCCTATAACTTACATGTTGGTGACCAAAGTTGCCAAAACGTGTTTATTTGTGCTTAAAAACACGTTTTGACAACTTCTGCACACTGGGGTTAAGGGCTGACTCAGTGGGCTCTTCTGAGCCAGTCAGTTACACTGTGATTCCAGGAGTTGAGAAAACGCGTTTATTTCGGGCTGAAAAACACGTTTTGAAAAGTGTTCTGTTCCTGCCCTATAACTTACATGTTGTTGACCAAAGTTGCCAAAACGTGTTTATTTGTGCTGAAAAACACGTTTTGACAACTTCTGCACACTGGGGTTAAGGGCTGACTCATTGGGCTCTTCTGAGCCAGTCAGTTACACTGTGATTCCAGGAGTTGAGAAAACGCGTTTATTTCGGGCTGAAAAACACGTTTTGAAAAGTGTTCTGTTCCTGCCCTATAACTTACATGTTGTTGACCAAAATTGCCAAAACGTGTTTATTTGTGCTGAAAAACACGTTTTGACAACTTCTGCACACTGGGGTTAAGGGCTGACTCAGTGGGCTCTTCTGAGCCAGTCAGTTACACTGTGATTCCAGGAGTTGAGAAAACGCGTTTATTTCGGGCTGAAAAACACGTTTTGAAAAGTGTTCTTCCTGCCCTATAACTTACATGTTGTTGACCAAAGTTGCCAAAACGTGTTTATTTGTGCTGAAAAACACGTTTTGACAACTTCTGCACAATGGGGTTAAGGGCTGACTCAGTGGGCTCTTCTGAGCCAGTCAGTTACACTGTGATTCCAGGAGTTGAGAAAACGCGTTTATTTCGGGCTGAAAAACACGTTTTGAAAAGTGTTCTGTTCCTGCCCTATAACTTACATGTTGGTGACCAAAGTTGCCAAAACGTGTTTATTTGTGCTGAAAAACACGTTTTGACAACTTCTGCACACTGGGGTTAAGGGCTGACTCATTGGGCTCTTCTGAGCCAGTCAGTTACACTGTGATTCCAGGAGTTGAGAAAACGCGTTTATTTCGGGCTGAAAAACACGTTTTGAAAAGTGTTCTGTTCCTGCCCTATAACTTACATGTTGTTGACCAAAATTGCCAAAACGTGTTTATTTGTGCTGAAAAACACGTTTTGACAACTTCTGCACACTGGGGTTAAGGGCTGACTCAGTGGGCTCTTCTGAGCCAGTCAGTTACACTGTGATTCCAGGAGTTGAGAAAACGCGTTTATTTCGGGCTGAAAAACACGTTTTGAAAAGTGTTCTTCCTGCCCTATAACTTACATGTTGTTGACCAAAGTTGCCAAAACGTGTTTATTTGTGCTGAAAAACACGTTTTGACAACTTCTGCACAATGGGGTTAAGGGCTGACTCAGTGGGCTCTTCTGAGCCAGTCAGTTACACTGTGATTCCAGGAGTTGAGAAAACGCGTTTATTTCGGGCTGAAAAACACGTTTTGAAAAGTGTTCTGTTCCTGCCCTATAACTTACATGTTGGTGACCAAAGTTGCCAAAACGTGTTTATTTGTGCTGAAAAACACGTTTTGACAACTTCTGCACACTGGGGTTAAGGGCTGACTCATTGGGCTCTTCTGAGCCAGTCAGTTACACTGTGATTCCAGGAGTTGAGAAAACGCGTTTATTTCGGGCTGAAAAACACGTTTTGAAAAGTGTTCTGTTCCTGCCCTATAACTTACATGTTGTTGACCAAAGTTGCCAAAACGTGTTTATTTGTGCTGAAAAACACGTTTTGACAACTTCTGCACACTGGGGTTAAGGGCTGACTCAGTGGGCTCTTCTGAGCCAGTCAGTTACACTGTGATTCCAGGAGTTGAGAAAACGCGTTTATTTCGGGCTGAAAAACACGTTTTGAAAAGTGTTCTGTTCCTGCCCTATAACTTACATGTTGTTGACCAAAGTTGCCAAAACGTGTTTATTTGGGCTGAAAAACACGTTTTGACAACTTCTGCACACTGGGGTTAAGGGCTGACTAAGTGGGCTCTTCTGAGCCAGTCAGTTACACTGTGATTCCAGGAGTTGAGAAAACGCGTTTATTTCGGGCTGAAAAACACGTTTTGAAAAGTGTTCTGTTCCTGCCCTATAACTTACATGTTGGTGACCAAAGTTGCCAAAACGTGTTTATTTGTGCTTAAAAACACGTTTTGACAACTTCTGCACACTGGGGTTAAGGGCTGACTCAGTGGGCTCTTCTGAGCCAGTCAGTTACACTGTGATTCAAAGGGTTGAGAAAACGTGTTTATTTCGGGCTGAAAAACACGTTTTGAAAAGTGTTCTGTTCCTGCCCTATAACTTACATGTTGGTGACCAAAGTTGCCAAAACGTGTTTATTTGTGCTGAAAAACACGTTTTGACAACTTCTGCACACTGGGGTTAAGGGCTGACTCAGTGGGCTCTTCTGAGCCAGTCAGTTACACTGTGATTCCAAGGGTTGAGAAAACGCGTTTATTTCGGGCTGAAAAACACGTTTTGAAAAGTGTTCTGTTCCTGCCCTATAACTTACATGTTGTTGACCAAAGTTGCCAAAACGTGTTTATTTGGGCTGAAAAACACGTTTTGACAACTTCTGCACACTGGGGTTAAGGGCTGACTCAGTGGGCTCTTCTGAGCCAGTCAGTTACACTGTGATTCCAGGAGTTGAGAAAACGCGTTTATTTCGGGCTGAAAAACACGTTTTGAAAAGTGTTCTGTTCCTGCCCTGTAACTTACATGTTGTTGACCAAAGTTGCCAAAACGTGTTTATTTGTGCTGAAAAACACGTTTTGACAACTTCTGCACACTGGGGTTAAGGGCTGACTCAGTGGGCTCTTCTGAGCCAGTCAGTTACACTGTGATTCCAGGAGTTGAGAAAACGCGTTTATTTCTGGCTGAAAAACACGTTTTGAAAAGTGTTATGTTCCTGCCCTATAACTTACATGTTGGTGACCAAAGTTGCCAAAACGTGTTTATTTGTGCTCAAAAACATGTTTTGACAACTTCTGCACACTGGGGTTAAGGGCTGACTCAGTGGGCTCTTCTGAGCCAGTCAGTTACACTGTGATTCCAGGAGTTGAGAAAACGCGTTTATTTCGGGCTGAAAAACACGTTTTGAAAAGTGTTCTGTTCCTGCCCTATAACTTACATGTTGGTGACCAAAGTTGCCAAAACGTGTTTATTTGTGCTTAAAAACACGTTTTGACAACTTCTGCACACTGGGGTTAGGGGCTGACTCAGTGGGCTCTTCTGAGCCAGTCAGTTACACTGTGATTCCAAGGGTTGAGAAAACGCGTTTATTTCGGGCTGAAAAACACGTTTTGAAAAGTGTTCTGTTCCTGCCCTATAACTTACATGTTGTTGACCAAAGTTGCCAAAACGTGTTTATTTGTGCTGAAAAACACGTTTTGACAACTTCTGCACACTGGGGTTAAGGGCTGACTCAGTGGGCTCTTCTGAGCCAGTCAGTTACACTGTGATTCCAAGAGTTGAGAAAACGCATTTATTTCGGGCTGAAAAACACGTTTTGAAAAGTGTTCTGTTCCTGCCCTATAACTTACATGTTGGTGACCAAAGTTGCCAAAACGTGTTTATTTGTGCTGAAAAACACGTTTTGACAACTTCTGCACACTGGGGTTAAGGGCTGACTCTGGGCTCTTCTGAGCCAGTCAGTTACACTGTGATTCCAAGAGTTGAGAAAACGCGTTTATTTCGGGCTGAAAAACACGTTTTGAAAAGTGTTCTGTTCCTGCCCTATAACTTACATGTTGTTGACCAAAGTTGCCAAAACGTGTTTATTTGTGCTGAAAAACACGTTTTGACAACTTCTGCACACTGGGGTTAAGGGCTGACTCAGTGGGCTCTTCTGAGCCAGTCAGTTACACTGTGATTCCAGGAGTTGAGAAAACGCGTTTATTTCGGGCTGAAAAACACGTTTTGAAAAGTGTTCTGTTCCTGCCCTATAACTTACATGTTGGTGACCAAAGTTGCCAAAACGTGTTTATTTGTGCTGAAAAACACGTTTTGACAACTTCTGCACACTGGGGTTAAGGGCTGACTCAGTGGGCTCTTCTGAGCCAGTCAGTTACACTGTGATTCCAAGAGTTGAGAAAACGCGTTTATTTCGGGCTGAAAAACACGTTTTGAAAAGTGTTCTGTTCCTGCCCTATAACTTACATGTTGGTGACCAAAGTTGCCAAAACGTGTTTATTTGTGCTGAAAAACACGTTTTGACAACTTCTGCACACTGGGGTTAAGGGCTGAATCAGTGGGCTCTTCTGAGCCAGTCAGTTACACTGTGATTCCAAGAGTTGAGAAAACGCGTTTATTTCGGGCTGAAAAACACGTTTTGAAAAGTGTTCTGTTCCTGCCCTATAACTTACATGTTGGTGACCAAAGTTGCCAAAACGTGTTTATTTGTGCTTAAAAACACGTTTTGACAACTTCTGCACACTGGGGTTAAGGGCTGACTCAGTGGGCTCTTCTGAGCCAGTCAGTTACACTGTGATTCCAAGGGTTGAGAAAACGCGTTTATTTCGGGCTGAAAAACACGTTTTGAAAAGTGTTCTGTTCCTGCCCTATAACTTACATGTTGGTGACCAAAGTTGCCAAAACGTGTTTATTTGTGCTGAAAAACACGTTTTGACAACTTCTGCACACTGGGGTTAAGGGCTGACTCAGTGGGCTCTTCTGAGCCAGTCAGTTACACTGTGATTCCAAGGGTTGAGAAAACGCGTTTATTTCGGGCTGAAAAACACGTTTTGAAAAGTGTTCTGTTCCTGCCCTATAACTTACATGTTGTTGACCAAAGTTGCCAAAACGTGTTTATTTGTGCTGAAAAACACGTTTTGACAACTTCTGCACACTGGGGTTAAGGGCTGACTCAGTGGGCTCTTCTGAGCCAGTCAGTTACACTGTGATTCCAGGAGTTGAGAAAACGCGTTTATTTCGGGCTGAAAAACACGTTTTGAAAAGTGTTCTGTTCCTGCCCTATAACTTACATGTTGGTGACCAAAGTTGCCAAAACGTGTTTATTTGTGCTGAAAAACACGTTTTGACAACTTCTGCACACTGGGGTTAAGGGCTGAATCAGTGGGCTCTTCTGAGCCAGTCAGTTACACTGTGATTCCAAGAGTTGAGAAAACGCGTTTATTTCGGGCTGAAAAACACGTTTTGAAAAGTGTTCTGTTCCTGCCCTATAACTTACATGTTGTTGACCAAAGTTGCCAAAACGTGTTTATTTGTGCTGAAAAACACGTTTTGACAACTTCTGCACACTGGGGTTAAGGGCTGACTCAGTGGGCTCTTCTGAGCCAGTCAGTTACACTGTGATTCCAAGGGTTGAGAAAACGCGTTTATTTCGGGCTGAAAAACACGTTTTGAAAAGTGTTCTGTTCCTGCCCTATAACTTACGTGTTGGTGACCAAAGTTGCCAAAACGTGTTTATTTGTGCTGAAAAACACGTTTTGACAACTTCTGCACACTGGGGTTAAGGGCTGACTCAGTGGGCTCTTCTGAGCCAGTCAGTTACACTGTGATTCCAGGAGTTGAGAAAACGCGTTTATTTCGGGCTGAAAAACACGTTTTGAAAAGTGTTCTGTTCCTGCCCTATAACTTACATGTTGGTGACCAAAGATGCCAAAACGTGTTTATTTGTGCTTAAAAACACGTTTTGACAACTTCTGCACACTGGGGTTAAGGGCTGACTCAGTGGGCTCTTCTGAGCCAGTCAGTTACACTGTGATTCCAAGAGTTGAGAAAACGCGTTTATTTCGGGCTGAAAAACACGTTTTGAAAAGTGTTCTGTTCCTGCCCTATAACTTACATGTTGGTGACCAAAGTTGCCAAAACGTGTTTATTTGTGCTGAAAAACACGTTTTGACAACTTCTGCACACTGGGGTTAAGGGCTGACTCAGTGGGTTCTTCTGAGCCAGTCAGTTACACTGTGATTCCAAGGGTTGAGAAAACGCGTTTATTTCGGGCTGAAAAACACGTTTTGAAAAGTGTTCTGTTCCTGCCCTATAACTTACATGTTGTTGACCAAAGTTGCCAAAACGTGTTTATTTGTGCTTAAAAACACGTTTTGACAACTTCTGCACACTGGGGTTAAGGGCTGACTCAGTGGGCTCTTCTGAGCCAGTCAGTTACACTGTGATTCCAGGAGTTGAGAAAACGCGTTTATTTCGGGCTGAAAAACACGTTTTGAAAAGTGTTCTGTTCCTGCCCTGTAACTTACATGTTGTTGACCAAAGTTGCCAAAACGTGTTTATTTGTGCTGAAAAACACGTTTTGACAACTTCTGCACACTGGGGTTAAGGGCTGACTCAGTGGGCTCTTCTGAGCCAGTCAGTTACACTGTGATTCCAGGAGTTGAGAAAACGCGTTTATTTCGGGCTGAAAAACACGTTTTGAAAAGTGTTCTGTTCCTGCCCTATAACTTACATGTTGGTGACCAAAGTTGCCAAAACGTGTTTATTTGTGCTTAAAAACATGTTTTGACAACTTCTGCACACTGGGGTTAAGGGCTGACTCAGTGGGCTCTTCTGAGCCAGTCAGTTACACTGTGATTCCAGGAGTTGAGAAAACGCGTTTATTTCGGGCTGAAAAACACGTTTTGAAAAGTGTTCTGTTCCTGCCCTATAACTTACATGTTGGTGACCAAAGTTGCCAAAACGTGTTTATTTGTGCTTAAAAACACGTTTTGACAACTTCTGCACACTGGGGTTAAGGGCTGACTCAGTGGGCTCTTCTGAGCCAGTCAGTTACACTGTGATTCCAGGAGTTGAGAAAACGCGTTTATTTCGGGCTGAAAAACACGTTTTGAAAAGTGTTCTGTTCCTGCCCTATAACTTACAT
The DNA here is from genome assembly GCF_059453375.1 of Lepisosteus platostomus. NCBI lineage: Eukaryota > Metazoa > Chordata > Actinopteri > Semionotiformes > Lepisosteidae > Lepisosteus > Lepisosteus platostomus. The sequence goes on from NW_028291695.1 coordinate 85,924, forward strand.
GTTGGTGACCAAAGTTGCCAAAACGTGTTTATTTGTGCTTAAAAACACGTTTTGACAACTTCTGCACACTGGGGTTAAGGGCTGACTCAATGGGCTCTTCTGAGCCAGTCAGTTACACTGTGATTCCAAGGGTTGAGAAAACGCGTTTATTTCGGGCTGAAAAACACGTTTTGAAAAGTGTTCTGTTCCTGCCCTATAACTTACATGCTGTTGACCAAAGTTGCCAAAACGTGTTTATTTGTGCTGAAAAACACGTTTTGACAACTTCTGCACACTGGGGTTAAGGGCTGACTCAGTGGGCTCTTCTGAGCCAGTCAGTTACACTGTGATTCCAAGAGTTGAGAAAACGCATTTATTTCGGGCTGAAAAACACGTTTTGAAAAGTGTTCTGTTCCTGCCCTATAACTTACATGTTGGTGACCAAAGTTGCCAAAACGTGTTTATTTGTGCTGAAAAACACGTTTTGACAACTTCTGCACACTGGGGTTAAGGGCTGACTCAGTGGGCTCTTCTGAGCCAGTCAGTTACACTGTGATTCCAAGAGTTGAGAAAACGCGTTTATTTCGGGCTGAAAAACACGTTTTGAAAAGTGTTCTGTTCCTGCCCTATAACTTACATGTTGTTGACCAAAGTTGCCAAAACGTGTTTATTTGTGCTGAAAAACACGTTTTGACAACTTCTGCACACTGGGGTTAAGGGCTGACTCTGGGCTCTTCTGAGCCAGTCAGTTACACTGTGATTCCAAGAGTTGAGAAAACGCGTTTATTTCGGGCTGAAAAACACGTTTTGAAAAGTGTTCTGTTCCTGCCCTATAACTTACATGTTGTTGACCAAAGTTGCCAAAACGTGTTTATTTGTGCTGAAAAACACGTTTTGACAACTTCTGCACACTGGGGTTAAGGGCTGACTCAGTGGGCTCTTCTGAGCCAGTCAGTTACACTGTGATTCCAGGAGTTGAGAAAACGCGTTTATTTCGGGCTGAAAAACACGTTTTGAAAAGTGTTCTGTTCCTGCCCTATAACTTACATGTTGGTGACCAAAGTTGCCAAAACGTGTTTATTTGTGCTGAAAAACACGTTTTGACAACTTCTGCACACTGGGGTTAAGGGCTGACTCAGTGGGCTCTTCTGAGCCAGTCAGTTACACTGTGATTCCAAGAGTTGAGAAAACGCGTTTATTTCGGGCTGAAAAACACGTTTTGAAAAGTGTTCTGTTCCTGCCCTATAACTTACATGTTGTTGACCAAAGTTGCCAAAACGTGTTTATTTGTGCTGAAAAACACGTTTTGACAACTTCTGCACACTGGGGTTAAGGGCTGACTCAGTGGGCTCTTCTGAGCCAGTCAGTTACACTGTGATTCCAGGAGTTGAGAAAACGCGTTTATTTCGGGCTGAAAAACACGTTTTGAAAAGTGTTCTGTTCCTGCCCTATAACTTACATGTTGGTGACCAAAGTTGCCAAAACGTGTTTATTTGTGCTGAAAAACACGTTTTGACAACTTCTGCACACTGGGGTTAAGGGCTGAATCAGTGGGCTCTTCTGAGCCAGTCAGTTACACTGTGATTCCAAGAGTTGAGAAAACGCGTTTATTTCGGGCTGAAAAACACGTTTTGAAAAGTGTTCTGATCCTGCCCTATAACTTACATGTTGGTGACCAAAGTTGCCAAAACGTGTTTATTTGTGCTTAAAATCACGTTTTGACAACTTCTGCACACTGGGGTTAAGGGCTGACTCAGTGGGCTCTTCTGAGCCAGTCAGTTACACTGTGATTCCAAGGGTTGAGAAAACGCGTTTATTTCGGGCTGAAAAACACGTTTTGAAAAGTGTTCTGTTCCTGCCCTATAACTTACATGTTGGTGACCAAAGTTGCCAAAACGTGTTTATTTGTGCTGAAAAACACGTTTTGACAACTTCTGCACACTGGGGTTAAGGGCTGACTCAGTGGGCTCTTCTGAGCCAGTCAGTTACACTGTGATTACAGGAGTTGAGAAAACGCGTTTTTTTCGGGCTGAAAAACACGTTTTGAAAAGTGTTCTGTTCCTGCCCTATAACTTACATGTTGGTGACCAAAGTTGCCAAAACGTGTTTATTTGTGCTGAAAAACACGTTTTGACAACTTCTGCACACTGGGGTTAAGGGCTGACTCAGTGGGCTCTTCTGAGCCAGTCAGTTACACTGTGATTACAGGAGTTGAGAAAACGCGTTTTTTTCGGGCTGAAAAACACGTTTTGAAAAGTGTTCTGTTCCTGCCCTATAACTTACATGTTGTTGACCAAAGTTGCCAAAACGTGTTTATTTGTGCTGAAAAACACGTTTTGACAACTTCTGCACACTGGGGTTAAGGGCTGACTCAGTGGGCTCTTCTGAGCCAGTCAGTTACACTGTGATTCCAGGAGTTGAGAAAACGCGTTTATTTCGGGCTGAAAAACACGTTTTGAAAAGTGTTCTGTTCCTGCCCTATAACTTACATGTTGGTGACCAAAGTTGCCAAAACGTGTTTATTTGTGCTTAAAAACACGTTTTGACAACTTCTGCACACTGGGGTTAAGGGCTGACTCAGTGGGCTCTTCTGAGCCAGTCAGTTACACTGTGATTCCAAGGGTTGAGAAAACGCGTTTATTTCGGGCTGAAAAACACGTTTTGAAAAGTGTTCTTCCTGCCCTATAACTTACATGTTGTTGACCAAAGTTGCCAAAACGTGTTTATTTGTGCTGAAAAACACGTTTTGACAACTTCTGCACAATGGGGTTAAGGGCTGACTCAGTGGGCTCTTCTGAGCCAGTCAGTTACACTGTGATTCCAGGAGTTGAGAAAACGCGTTTATTTCGGGCTGAAAAACACGTTTTGAAAAGTGTTCTGTTCCTGCCCTATAACTTACATGTTGGTGACCAAAGTTGCCAAAACGTGTTTATTTGTGCTTAAAAACACGTTTTGACAACTTCTGCACACTGGGGTTAAGGGCTGACTCAGTGGGCTCTTCTGAGCCAGTCAGTTACACTGTGATTCCAGGAGTTGAGAAAACGCGTTTATTTCGGGCTGAAAAACACGTTTTGAAAAGTGTTCTGTTCCTGCCCTATAACTTACATGTTGTTGACCAAAGTTGCCAAAACGTGTTTATTTGTGCTGAAAAACACGTTTTGACAACTTCTGCACACTGGGGTTAAGGGCTGACTCATTGGGCTCTTCTGAGCCAGTCAGTTACACTGTGATTCCAGGAGTTGAGAAAACGCGTTTATTTCGGGCTGAAAAACACGTTTTGAAAAGTGTTCTGTTCCTGCCCTATAACTTACATGTTGTTGACCAAAGTTGCCAAAACGTGTTTATTTGTGCTGAAAAACACGTTTTGACAACTTCTGCACACTGGGGTTAAGGGCTGACTCAGTGGGCTCTTCTGAGCCAGTCAGTTACACTGTGATTCCAGGAGTTGAGAAAACGCGTTTATTTCGGGCTGAAAAACACGTTTTGAAAAGTGTTCTGTTCCTGCCCTATAACTTACATGTTGTTGACCAAAGTTGCCAAAACGTGTTTATTTGGGCTGAAAAACACGTTTTGACAACTTCTGCACACTGGGGTTAAGGGCTGACTCAGTGGGCTCTTCTGAGCCAGTCAGTTACACTGTGATTCAAAGGGTTGAGAAAACGTGTTTATTTCGGGCTGAAAAACACGTTTTGAAAAGTGTTCTGTTCCTGCCCTATAACTTACATGTTGGTGACCAAAGTTGCCAAAACGTGTTTATTTGTGCTGAAAAACACGTTTTGACAACTTCTGCACACTGGGGTTAAGGGCTGACTCAGTGGGTTCTTCTGAGCCAGTCAGTTACACTGTGATTCCAAGGGTTGAGAAAACGCGTTTATTTCGGGCTGAAAAACACGTTTTGAAAAGTGTTCTGTTCCTGCCCTATAACTTACATGTTGTTGACCAAAGTTGCCAAAACGTGTTTATTTGTGCTTAAAAACACGTTTTGACAACTTCTGCACACTGGGGTTAAGGGCTGACTCAGTGGGCTCTTCTGAGCCAGTCAGTTACACTGTGATTCCAGGAGTTGAGAAAACGCGTTTATTTCGGGCTGAAAAACACGTTTTGAAAAGTGTTCTGTTCCTGCCCTGTAACTTACATGTTGTTGACCAAAGTTGCCAAAACGTGTTTATTTGTGCTGAAAAACACGTTTTGACAACTTCTGCACACTGGGGTTAAGGGCTGACTCAGTGGGCTCTTCTGAGCCAGTCAGTTACACTGTGATTCCAGGAGTTGAGAAAACGCGTTTATTTCGGGCTGAAAAACACGTTTTGAAAAGTGTTCTGTTCCTGCCCTATAACTTACATGTTGGTGACCAAAGTTGCCAAAACGTGTTTATTTGTGCTTAAAAACATGTTTTGACAACTTCTGCACACTGGGGTTAAGGGCTGACTCAGTGGGCTCTTCTGAGCCAGTCAGTTACACTGTGATTCCAGGAGTTGAGAAAACGCGTTTATTTCGGGCTGAAAAACACGTTTTGAAAAGTGTTCTGTTCCTGCCCTATAACTTACATGTTGGTGACCAAAGTTGCCAAAACGTGTTTATTTGTGCTTAAAAACACGTTTTGACAACTTCTGCACACTGGGGTTAAGGGCTGACTCAGTGGGCTCTTCTGAGCCAGTCAGTTACACTGTGATTCCAGGAGTTGAGAAAACGCGTTTATTTCGGGCTGAAAAACACGTTTTGAAAAGTGTTCTGTTCCTGCCCTATAACTTACATGTTGGTGACCAAAGTTGCCAAAACGTGTTTATTTGTGCTTAAAAACACGTTTTGACAACTTCTGCACACTGGGGTTAAGGGCTGACTCAGTGGGCTCTTCTGAGCCAGTCAGTTACACTGTGATTCCAAGGGTTGAGAAAACGCGTTTATTTCGGGCTGAAAAACACGTTTTGAAAAGTGTTCTGTTCCTGCCCTATAACTTACATGCTGTTGACCAAAGTTGCCAAAACGTGTTTATTTGTGCTGAAAAACACGTTTTGACAACTTCTGCACACTGGGGTTAAGGGCTGACTCAGTGGGCTCTTCTGAGCCAGTCAGTTACACTGTGATTCCAAGAGTTGAGAAAACGCATTTATTTCGGGCTGAAAAACACGTTTTGAAAAGTGTTCTGTTCCTGCCCTATAACTTACATGTTGGTGACCAAAGTTGCCAAAACGTGTTTATTTGTGCTGAAAAACACGTTTTGACAACTTCTGCACACTGGGGTTAAGGGCTGACTCAGTGGGCTCTTCTGAGCCAGTCAGTTACACTGTGATTCCAAGAGTTGAGAAAACGCGTTTATTTCGGGCTGAAAAACACGTTTTGAAAAGTGTTCTGTTCCTGCCCTATAACTTACATGTTGTTGACCAAAGTTGCCAAAACGTGTTTATTTGTGCTGAAAAACACGTTTTGACAACTTCTGCACACTGGGGTTAAGGGCTGACTCTGGGCTCTTCTGAGCCAGTCAGTTACACTGTGATTCCAAGAGTTGAGAAAACGCGTTTATTTCGGGCTGAAAAACACGTTTTGAAAAGTGTTCTGTTCCTGCCCTATAACTTACATGTTGTTGACCAAAGTTGCCAAAACGTGTTTATTTGTGCTGAAAAACACGTTTTGACAACTTCTGCACACTGGGGTTAAGGGCTGACTCAGTGGGCTCTTCTGAGCCAGTCAGTTACACTGTGATTCCAGGAGTTGAGAAAACGCGTTTATTTCGGGCTGAAAAACACGTTTTGAAAAGTGTTCTGTTCCTGCCCTATAACTTACATGTTGGTGACCAAAGTTGCCAAAACGTGTTTATTTGTGCTGAAAAACACGTTTTGACAACTTCTGCACACTGGGGTTAAGGGCTGACTCAGTGGGCTCTTCTGAGCCAGTCAGTTACACTGTGATTCCAAGAGTTGAGAAAACGCGTTTATTTCGGGCTGAAAAACACGTTTTGAAAAGTGTTCTGTTCCTGCCCTATAACTTACATGTTGTTGACCAAAGTTGCCAAAACGTGTTTATTTGTGCTGAAAAACACGTTTTGACAACTTCTGCACACTGGGGTTAAGGGCTGACTCAGTGGGCTCTTCTGAGCCAGTCAGTTACACTGTGATTCCAGGAGTTGAGAAAACGCGTTTATTTCGGGCTGAAAAACACGTTTTGAAAAGTGTTCTGTTCCTGCCCTATAACTTACATGTTGGTGACCAAAGTTGCCAAAACGTGTTTATTTGTGCTGAAAAACACGTTTTGACAACTTCTGCACACTGGGGTTAAGGGCTGAATCAGTGGGCTCTTCTGAGCCAGTCAGTTACACTGTGATTCCAAGAGTTGAGAAAACGCGTTTATTTCGGGCTGAAAAACACGTTTTGAAAAGTGTTCTGATCCTGCCCTATAACTTACATGTTGGTGACCAAAGTTGCCAAAACGTGTTTATTTGTGCTTAAAATCACGTTTTGACAACTTCTGCACACTGGGGTTAAGGGCTGACTCAGTGGGCTCTTCTGAGCCAGTCAGTTACACTGTGATTCCAAGGGTTGAGAAAACGCGTTTATTTCGGGCTGAAAAACACGTTTTGAAAAGTGTTCTGTTCCTGCCCTATAACTTACATGTTGGTGACCAAAGTTGCCAAAACGTGTTTATTTGTGCTGAAAAACACGTTTTGACAACTTCTGCACACTGGGGTTAAGGGCTGACTCAGTGGGCTCTTCTGAGCCAATCAGTTACACTGTGATTCCAAGGGTTGAGAAAACGCGTTTATTTCGGGCTGAAAAACACGTTTTGAAAAGTGTTCTGTTCCTGCCCTATAACTTACATGTTGTTGACCAAAGTTGCCAAAACGTGTTTATTTGGGCTGAAAAACACGTTTTGACAACTTCTGCACACTGGGGTTAAGGGCTGACTCAGTGGGCTCTTCTGAGCCAGTCAGTTACACTGTGATTCCAGGAGTTGAGAAAACGCGTTTATTTCGGGCTGAAAAACACGTTTTGAAAAGTGTTCTGTTCCTGCCCTATAACTTACATGTTGGTGACCAAAGTTGCCAAAACGTGTTTATTTGTGCTTAAAAACACGTTTTGACAACTTCTGCACACTGGGGTTAAGGGCTGACTCAGTGGGCTCTTCTGAGCCAGTCAGTTACACTGTGATTCAAAGGGTTGAGAAAACGCGTTTATTTCGGGCTGAAAAACACGTTTTGAAAAGTGTTCTGTTCCTGCCCTATAACTTACATGTTGTTGACCAAAGTTGCCAAAACGTGTTTATTTGTGCTGAAAAACACGTTTTGACAACTTCTGCACACTGGGGTTAAGGGCTGACTCAGTGGGCTCTTCTGAGCCAGTCAGTTACACTGTGATTCCAAGAGTTGAGAAAACGCATTTATTTCGGGCTGAAAAACACGTTTTGAAAAGTGTTCTGTTCCTGCCCTATAACTTACATGTTGGTGACCAAAGTTGCCAAAACGTGTTTATTTGTGCTGAAAAACACGTTTTGACAACTTCTGCACACTGGGGTTAAGGGATGACTCAGTGGGCTCTTCTGAGCCAGTCAGTTACACTGTGATTCCAGGATTTGAGAAAACGCGTTTATTTCGGGCTGAAAAACACGTTTTGAAAAGTGTTCTGTTCCTGCCCTATAACTTACATGTTGTTGACCAAAGCTGCCAAAACGTGTTTATTTGTGCTGAAAAACACGTTTTGACAACTTCTGCACACTGGGGTTAAGGGCTGACTCAGTGGGCTCTTCTGAGCCAGTCAGTTACACTGTGATTCCAGGAGTTGAGAAAACGCGTTTATTTCGGGCTGAAAAACACGTTTTGAAAAGTGTTCTGTTCCTGCCCTATAACTTACATGTTGGTGACCAAAGTTGCCAAAACGTGTTTATTTGTGCTGAAAAACACGTTTTGACAACTTCTGCACACTGGGGTTAAGGGCTGACTCAGTGGGCTCTTCTGAGCCAGTCAGTTACACTGTGATTACAGGAGTTGAGAAAACGCGTTTATTTCGGGCTGAAAAACACGTTTTGAAAAGTGTTCTGTTCCTGCCCTATAACTTACATGTTGTTGACCAAAGTTGCCAAAACGTGTTTATTTGTGCTGAAAAACACGTTTTGACAACTTCTGCACACTGGGGTTAAGGGCTGACTCAGTGGGCTCTTCTGAGCCAGTCAGTTACACTGTGATTCCAGGAGTTGAGAAAACGCGTTTATTTCGGGCTGAAAAACACGTTTTGAAAAGTGTTCTGTTCCTGCCCTATAACTTACATGTTGGTGACCAAAGTTGCCAAAACGTGTTTATTTGTGCTGAAAAACACGTTTTGACAACTTCTGCACACTGGGGTTAAGGGCTGACTCAGTGGGCTCTTCTGAGCCAGTCAGTTACACTGTGATTACGGGAGTTGAGAAAACGCGTTTTTTTCGGGCTGAAAAACACGTTTTGAAAAGTGTTCTGTTCCTGCCCTATAACTTACATGTTGGTGACCAAAGTTGCCAAAACGTGTTTATTTGTGCTGAAAAACACGTTTTGACAACTTCTGCACACTGGGGTTAAGGGCTGACTCAGTGGGCTCTTCTGAGCCAGTCAGTTACACTGTGATTCCAAGAGTTGAGAAAACGCGTTTATTTCGGGCTGAAAAACACGTTTTGAAAAGTGTTCTGTTCCTGCCCTATAACTTACATGTTGTTGACCAAAGTTGCCAAAACGTGTTTATTTGTGCTGAAAAACACGTTTTGACAACTTCTGCACACTGGGGTTAAGGGCTGACTCAGTGGGCTCTTCTGAGCCAGTCAGTTACACTGTGATTACAGGAGTTGAGAAAACGCGTTTTTTTCGGGCTGAAAAACACGTTTTGAAAAGTGTTCTGTTCCTGCCCTATAACTTACATGTTGGTGACCAAAGTTGCCAAAACGTGTTTATTTGTGCTTAAAAACACGTTTTGACAACTTCTGCACACTGGGGTTAAGGGCTGACTCAGTGGGCTCTTCTGAGCCAGTCAGTTACACTGTGATTCCAGGAGTTGAGAAAACGCGTTTATTTCGGGCTGAAAAACACGTTTTGAAAAGTGTTCTGTTCCTGCCCTATAACTTACATGTTGGTGACCAAAGTTGCCAAAACGTGTTTATTTGTGCTTAAAAACACGTTTTGACAACTTCTGCACACTGGGGTTAAGGGCTGACTCAGTGGGCTCTTCTGAGCCAGTCAGTTACACTGTGATTCCAAGGGTTGAGAAAACGCGTTTATTTCGGGCTGAAAAACACGTTTTGAAAAGTGTTCTGTTCCTGCCCTATAACTTACATGTTGTTGACCAAAGTTGCCAAAACGTGTTTATTTGTGCTGAAAAACACGTTTTGACAACTTCTGCACACTGGGGTTAAGGGCTGACTCAGTGGGCTCTTCTGAGCCAGTCAGTTACACTGTGATTCCAGGAGTTGAGAAAACGCGTTTATTTCGGGCTGAAAAACACGTTTTGAAAAGTGTTCTGTTCCTGCCCTATAACTTACATGTTGGTGACCAAAGTTGCCAAAACGTGTTTATTTGTGCTGAAAAACACGTTTTGACAACTTCTGCACACTGGGGTTAAGGGCTGACTCAGTGGGCTCTTCTGAGCCAGTCAGTTACACTGTGATTCCAGGAGTTGAGAAAACGCGTTTTTTTCGGGCTGAAAAACACGTTTTGAAAAGTGTTCTGTTCCTGCCCTATAACTTACATGTTGGTGACCAAAGTTGCCAAAACGTGTTTATTTGTGCTGAAAAACACGTTTTGACAACTTCTGCACACTGGGGTTAAGGGCTGACTCAGTGGGCTCTTCTGAGCCAGTCAGTTACACTGTGATTCCAAGAGTTGAGAAAACGCGTTTATTTCGGGCTGAAAAACACGTTTTGAAAAGTGTTCTGTTCCTGCCCTATAACTTACATGTTGTTGACCAAAGTTGCCAAAACGTGTTTATTTGTGCTGAAAAACACGTTTTGACAACTTCTGCACACTGGGGTTAAGGGCTGACTCAGTGGGCTCTTCTGACCCAGTCAGTTACACTGTGATTCCAAGAGTTGAGAAAACGCGTTTATTTCGGGCTGAAAAACACGTTTTGAAAAGTGTTCTGTTCCTGCCCTATAACTTACATGTTGTTGACCAAAGTTGCCAAAACGTGTTTATTTGTGCTGAAAAACACGTTTTGACAACTTCTGCACACTGGGGTTAAGGGCTGACTCAGTGGGCTCTTCTGAGCCAGTCAGTTACACTGTGATTCCAGGAGTTGAGAAAACGCGTTTATTTCGGGCTGAAAAACACGTTTTGAAAAGTGTTCTGTTCCTGCCCTATAACTTACATGTTGGTGACCAAAGTTGCCAAAACGTGTTTATTTGTGCTGAAAAACACGTTTTGACAACTTCTGCACACTGGGGTTAAGGGCTGAATCAGTGGGCTCTTCTGAGCCAGTCAGTTACACTGTGATTCCAAGAGTTGAGAAAACGCGTTTATTTCGGGCTGAAAAACACGTTTTGAAAAGTGTTCTGTTCCTGCCCTATAACTTACATGTTGGTGACCAAAGTTGCCAAAACGTGTTTATTTGTGCTTAAAAACACGTTTTGACAACTTCTGCACACTGGGGTTAAGGGCTGACTCAGTGGGCTCTTCTGAGCCAGTCAGTTACACTGTGATTCCAGGAGTTGAGAAAACGCGTTTATTTCGGGCTGAAAAACACGTTTTGAAAAGTGTTCTGTTCCTGCCCTATAACTTACATGTTGGTGACCAAAGTTGCCAAAACGTGTTTATTTGTGCTGAAAAACACGTTTTGACAACTTCTGCACACTGGGGTTAAGGGCTGACTCAGTGGGCTCTTCTGAGCCAGTCAGTTACACTGTGATTCCAAGGGTTGAGAAAACGCGTTTATTTCGGGCTGAAAAACACGTTTTGAAAAGTGTTCTGTTCCTGCCCTATAACTTACATGTTGTTGACCAAAGTTGCCAAAACGTGTTTATTTTTGCTGAAAAACACGTTTTGACAACTTCTGCACACTGGGGTTAAGGGCTGACTCAGTGGGCTCTTCTGAGCCAGTCAGTTACACTGTGATTCCAAGAGTTGAGAAAACGCGTTTATTTCGGGCTGAAAAACACGTTTTGAAAAGTGTTCTGTTCCTGCCCTATAACTTACATGTTGTTGACCAAAGTTGCCAAAACGTGTTTATTTGTGCTGAAAAACACGTTTTGACAACTTCTGCACACTGGGGTTAAGGGCTGACTCAGTGGGCTCTTCTGAGCCAGTCAGTTACACTGTGATTCCAGGAGTTGAGAAAACGCGTTTATTTCGGGCTGAAAAACACGTTTTGAAAAGTGTTCTGTTCCTGCCCTATAACTTACATGTTGGTGACCAAAGTTGCCAAAACGTGTTTATTTGTGCTGAAAAACACGTTTTGACAACTTCTGCACACTGGGGTTAAGGGCTGAATCAGTGGGCTCTTCTGAGCCAGTCAGTTACACTGTGATTCCAAGAGTTGAGAAAACGCGTTTATTTCGGGCTGAAAAACACGTTTTGAAAAGTGTTCTGTTCCTGCCCTATAACTTACATGTTGGTGACCAAAGTTGCCAAAACGTGTTTATTTGTGCTTAAAAACAAGTTTTGACAACTTCTGCACACTTGGGTTAAGGGCTGACTCAGTGGGCTCTTCTGAGCCAGTCAGTTACACTGTGATTCCAAGGGTTGAGAAAACGCGTTTATTTCGGGCTGAAAAACACGTTTTGAAAAGTGTTCTGTTCCTGCCCTATAACTTACATGTTGTTGACCAAAGTTGCCAAAACGTGTTTATTTGTGCTGAAAAACACGTTTTGACAACTTCTGCACACTGGGGTTAAGGGCTGACTCATTGGGCTCTTCTGAGCCAGTCAGTTACACTGTGATTCCAAGGGTTGAGAAAACGCGTTTATTTCGGGCTGAAAAACACGTTTTGAAAAGTGTTCTGTTCCTGCCCTATAACTTACATGTTGTTGACCAAAGTTGCCAAAACGTGTTTATTTGTGCTGAAAAACACGTTTTGACAACTTCTGCACACTGGGGTTAAGGGCTGACTCAGTGGGCTCTTCTGAGCCAGTCAGTTACACTGTGATTCCAGGAGTTGAGAAAACACGTTTATTTCGGGCTGAAAAACACGTTTTGAAAAGTGTTCTGTTCCTGCCCTATAACTTACATGTTGTTGACCAAAGTTGCCAAAACGTGTTTATTTGTGCTGAAAAACACGTTTTGACAACTTCTGCACACTGGGGTTAAGGGCTGACTCAGTGGGCTCTTCTGAGCCAGTCAGTTACACTGTGATTCCAGGAGTTGAGAAAACGCGTTTATTTCGGGCTGAAAAACACGTTTTGAAAAGTGTTCTGTTCCTGCCCTATAACTTACATGTTGGTGACCAAAGTTGCCAAAACGTGTTTATTTGTGCTTAAAAACACGTTTTGACAACTTCTGCACACTGGGGTTAAGGGCTGACTCAGTGGGCTCTTCTGAGCCAGTCAGTTACACTGTGATTCCAAGGGTTGAGAAAACGCGTTTATTTCGGGCTGAAAAACACGTTTTGAAAAGTGTTCTGTTCCTGCCCTATAACTTACATGTTGGTGACCAAAGTTGCCAAAACGTGTTTATTTGTGCTGAAAAACACGTTTTGACAACTTCTGCACACTGGGGTTAAGGGCTGACTCAGTGGGCTCTTCTGAGCCAGTCAGTTACACTGTGATTCCAAGAGTTGAGAAAACGCGTTTATTTCGGGCTGAAAAACACGTTTTGAAAAGTGTTCTGTTCCTGCCCTATAACTTACATGTTGGTGACCAAAGTTGCCAAAACGTGTTTATTTGTGCTGAAAAACACGTTTTGACAACTTCTGCACACTGGGGTTAAGGGCTGAATCAGTGGGCTCTTCTGAGCCAGTCAGTTACACTGTGATTCCAAGAGTTGAGAAAACGCGTTTATTTCGGGCTGAAAAACACGTTTTGAAAAGTGTTCTGTTCCTGCCCTATAACTTACATGTTGTTGACCAAAGTTGCCAAAACGTGTTTATTTGTGCTGAAAAACACGTTTTGACAACTTCTGCACACTGGGGTTAAGGGCTGACTCAGTGGGCTCTTCTGAGCCAGTCAGTTACACTGTGATTCCAAGAGTTGAGAAAACGCGTTTATTTCGGGCTGAAAAACACGTTTTGAAAAGTGTTCTGTTCCTGCCCTATAACTTACATGTTGTTGACCAAAGTTGCCAAAACGTGTTTATTTGTGCTGAAAAACACGTTTTGACAACTTCTGCACACTGGGGTTAAGGGCTGACTCAGTGGGCTCTTCTGAGCCAGTCAGTTACACTGTGATTCCAGGAGTTGAGAAAACGCGTTTATTTCGGGCTGAAAAACACGTTTTGAAAAGTGTTCTGTTCCTGCCCTATAACTTACATGTTGGTGACCAAAGTTGCCAAAACGTGTTTATTTGTGCTGAAAAACACGTTTTGACAACTTCTGCACACTGGGGTTAAGGGCTGAATCAGTGGGCTCTTCTGAGCCAGTCAGTTACACTGTGATTCCAAGAGTTGAGAAAACGCGTTTATTTCGGGCTGAAAAACACGTTTTGAAAAGTGTTCTGTTCCTGCCCTATAACTTACATGTTGGTGACCAAAGTTGCCAAAACGTGTTTATTTGTGCTGAAAAACACGTTTTGACAACTTCTGCACACTGGGGTTAAGGGCTGACTCAGTGGGCTCTTCTGAGCCAGTCAGTTACACTGTGATTCCAGGAGTTGAGAAAACGCGTTTATTTCGGGCTGAAAAACACGTTTTGAAAAGTGTTCTGTTCCTGCCCTATAACTTACATGTTGGTGACCAAAGTTGCCAAAACGTGTTTATTTGTGCTGAAAAACACGTTTTGACAACTTCTGCACACTGGGGTTAAGGGCTGAATCAGTGGGCTCTTCTGAGCCAGTCAGTTACACTGTGATTCCAAGAGTTGAGAAAACGCGTTTATTTCGGGCTGAAAAACACGTTTTGAAAAGTGTTCTGTTCCTGCCCTATAACTTACATGTTGGTGACCAAAGTTGCCAAAACGTGTTTATTTGTGCTTAAAAACACGTTTTGACAACTTCTGCACACTGGGGTTAAGGGCTGACTCAGTGGGCTCTTCTGAGCCAGTCAGTTACACTGTGATTCCAGGAGTTGAGAAAACGCGTTTATTTCGGGCTGAAAAACACGTTTTGAAAAGTGTTCTGTTCCTGCCCTATAACTTACATGTTGGTGACCAAAGTTGCCAAAACGTGTTTATTTGTGCTGAAAAACACGTTTTGACAACTTCTGCACACTGGGGTTAAGGGCTGACTCAGTGGGCTCTTCTGAGCCAGTCAGTTACACTGTGATTCCAAGGGTTGAGAAAACGCGTTTATTTCGGGCTGAAAAACACGTTTTGAAAAGTGTTCTGTTCCTGCCCTATAACTTACATGTTGTTGACCAAAGTTGCCAAAACGTGTTTATTTGTGCTGAAAAACACGTTTTGACAACTTCTGCACACTGGGGTTAAGGGCTGACTCAGTGGGCTCTTCTGAGCCAGTCAGTTACACTGTGATTCCAAGAGTTGAGAAAACAAGTTTATTTCGGGCTGAAAAACACGTTTTGAAAAGTGTTCTGTTCCTGCCCTATAACTTACATGTTGGTGACCAAAGTTGCCAAAACGTGTTTATTTGGGCTGAAAAACACGTTTTGACAACTTCTGCACACTGGGGTTAAGGGCTGACTCAGTGGGCTCTTCTGAGCCAGTCAGTTACACTGTGATTCCAAGAGTTGAGAAAACGCGTTTATTTCGGGCTGAAAAACACGTTTTGAAAAGTGTTCTGTTCCTGCCCTATAACTTACATGTTGTTGACCAAAGTTGCCAAAACGTGTTTATTTGGGCTGAAAAACACGTTTTGACAACTTCTGCACACTGGGGTTAAGGGCTGACTCAGTGGGCTCTTCTGAGCCAGTCAGTTACACTGTGATTCCAAGGGTTGAGAAAACGCGTTTATTTCGGGCTGAAAAACACGTTTTGAAAAGTGTTCTGTTCCTGCCCTATAACTTACATGTTGTTGACCAAAGTTGCCAAAACGTGTTTATTTGGGCTGAAAAACACGTTTTGACAACTTCTGCACACTGGGGTTAAGGGCTGACTCAGTGGGCTCTTCTGAGCCAGTCAGTTACACTGTGATTCCAAGAGTTGAGAAAACGCGTTTATTTCGGGCTGAAAAACACGTTTTGAAAAATGTTCTGTTCCTGCCCTATAACTTACATGTTGTTGACCAAAGTTGCCAAAACGTGTTTATTTGTGCTGAAAAACACGTTTTGACAACTTCTGCACACTGGGGTTAAGGGCTGACTCAGTGGGCTCTTCTGAGCCAGTCAGTTACACTGTGATTCCAAGAGTTGAGAAAACGCGTTTATTTCGGGCTGAAAAACACGTTTTGAAAAGTGTTCTGTTCCTGCCCTATAACTTACATGTTGTTGACCAAAGTTGCCAAAACGTGTTTATTTGTGCTGAAAAACACGTTTTGACAACTTCTGGACACTGGGGTTAAGGGCTGACTCAGTGGGCTCTTCTGAGCCAGTCAGTTACACTGTGATTCCAGGAGTTGAGAAAACGCGTTTATTTCGGGCTGAAAAACACGTTTTGAAAAGTGTTCTGTTCCTGCCCTATAACTTACATGTTGGTGACCAAAATTGCCAAAACGTGTTTATTTGTGCTGAAAAACACGTTTTGACAACTTCTGCACACTGGGGTTAAGGGCTGAATCAGTGGGGTCTTCTGAGCCAGTCAGTTACACTGTGATTCCAAGAGTTGAGAAAACGCGTTTATTTCGGGCTGAAAAACACGTTTTGAAAAGTGTTCTGTTCCTGCCCTATAACTTACATGTTGTTGACCAAAGTTGCCAAAACGTGTTTATTTGTGCTGAAAAACACGTTTTGACAACTTCTGCACACTGGGGTTAAGGGCTGACTCAGTGGGCTCTTCTGAGCCAGTCAGTTACACTGTGATTCCAAGAGTTGAGAAAACGCGTTTATTTCGGGCTGAAAAACACGTTTTGAAAAGTGTTCTGTTCCTGCCCTATAACTTACATGTTGTTGACCAAAGTTGCCAAAACGTGTTTATTTGTGCTGAAAAACACGTTTTGACAACTTCTGCACACTGGGGTTAAGGGCTGACTCAGTGGGCTCTTCTGAGCCAGTCAGTTACACTGTGATTCCAGGAGTTGAGAAAACGCGTTTATTTCGGGCTGAAAAACACGTTTTGAAAAGTGTTCTGTTCCTGCCCTATAACTTACATGTTGGTGACCAAAGTTGCCAAAACGTGTTTATTTGTGCTGAAAAACACGTTTTGACAACTTCTGCACACTGGGGTTAAGGGCTGAATCAGTGGGCTCTTCTGAGCCAGTCAGTTACACTGTGATTCCAAGAGTTGAGAAAACGCGTTTATTTCGGGCTGAAAAACACGTTTTGAAAAGTGTTCTGTTCCTGCCCTATAACTTACATGTTGGTGACCAAAGTTGCCAAAACGTGTTTATTTGTGCTTAAAAACACGTTTTGACAACTTCTGCACACTGGGGTTAAGGGCTGACTCAGTGGGCTCTTCTGAGCCAGTCAGTTACACTGTGATTCCAGGAGTTGAGAAAACGCGTTTATTTCGGGCTGAAAAACACGTTTTGAAAAGTGTTCTGTTCCTGCCCTATAACTTACATGTTGGTGACCAAAGTTGCCAAAACGTGTTTATTTGTGCTGAAAAACACGTTTTGACAACTTCTGCACACTGGGGTTAAGGGCTGACTCAGTGGGCTCTTCTGAGCCAGTCAGTTACACTGTGATTCCAAGGGTTGAGAAAACGCGTTTATTTCGGGCTGAAAAACACGTTTTGAAAAGTGTTCTGTTCCTGCCCTATAACTTACATGTTGTTGACCAAAGTTGCCAAAACGTGTTTATTTGTGCTGAAAAACACGTTTTGACAACTTCTGCACACTGGGGTTAAGGGCTGACTCAGTGGGCTCTTCTGAGCCAGTCAGTTACACTGTGATTCCAAGAGTTGAGAAAACGCGTTTATTTCGGGCTGAAAAACACGTTTTGAAAAGTGTTCTGTTCCTGCCCTATAACTTACATGTTGGTGACCAAAGTTGCCAAAACGTGTTTATTTGGGCTGAAAAACACGTTTTGACAACTTCTGCACACTGGGGTTAAGGGCTGACTCAGTGGGCTCTTCTGAGCCAGTCAGTTACACTGTGATTCCAAGAGTTGAGAAAACGCGTTTATTTCGGGCTGAAAAACACGTTTTGAAAAGTGTTCTGTTCCTGCCCTATAACTTACATGTTGTTGACCAAAGTTGCCAAAACGTGTTTATTTGGGCTGAAAAACACGTTTTGACAACTTCTGCACACTGGGGTTAAGGGCTGACTCAGTGGGCTCTTCTGAGCCAGTCAGTTACACTGTGATTCCAAGGGTTGAGAAAACGCGTTTATTTCGGGCTGAAAAACACGTTTTGAAAAGTGTTCTGTTCCTGCCCTATAACTTACATGTTGTTGACCAAAGTTGCCAAAACGTGTTTATTTGTGCTGAAAAACACGTTTTGACAACTTCTGCACACTGGGGTTAAGGGCTGACTCAGTGGGCTCTTCTGAGCCAGTCAGTTACACTGTGATTCCAGGAGTTGAGAAAACGCGTTTATTTCGGGCTGAAAAACACGTTTTGAAAAGTGTTCTGTTCCTGCCCTATAACTTACATGTTGGTGACCAAAGTTGCCAAAACGTGTTTATTTGTGCTGAAAAACACGTTTTGACAACTTCTGCACACTGGGGTTAAGGGCTGAATCAGTGGGCTCTTCTGAGCCAGTCAGTTACACTGTGATTCCAAGAGTTGAGAAAACGCGTTTATTTCGGGCTGAAAAACACGTTTTGAAAAGTGTTCTGTTCCTGCCCTATAACTTACATGTTGGTGACCAAAGTTGCCAAAACGTGTTTATTTGTGCTGAAAAACACGTTTTGACAACTTCTGCACACTGGGGTTAAGGGCTGACTCAGTGGGCTCTTCTGAGCCAGTCAGTTACACTGTGATTCCAGGAGTTGAGAAAACGCGTTTATTTCGGGCTGAAAAACACGTTTTGAAAAGTGTTCTGTTCCTGCCCTATAACTTACATGTTGGTGACCAAAGTTGCCAAAACGTGTTTATTTGTGCTGAAAAACACGTTTTGACAACTTCTGCACACTGGGGTTAAGGGCTGAATCAGTGGGCTCTTCTGAGCCAGTCAGTTACACTGTGATTCCAAGAGTTGAGAAAACGCGTTTATTTCGGGCTGAAAAACACGTTTTGAAAAGTGTTCTGTTCCTGCCCTATAACTTACATGTTGGTGACCAAAGTTGCCAAAACGTGTTTATTTGTGCTGAAAAACACGTTTTGACAACTTCTGCACACTGGGGTTAAGGGCTGAATCAGTGGGCTCTTCTGAGCCAGTCAGTTACACTGTGATTCCAGGAGTTGAGAAAACAAGTTTATTTCGGGCTGAAAAACACGTTTTGAAAAGTGTTCTGTTCCTGCCCTATAACTTACATGTTGGTGACCAAAGTTGCCAAAACGTGTTTATTTGGGCTGAAAAACACGTTTTGACAACTTCTGCACACTGGGGTTAAGGGCTGACTCAGTGGGCTCTTCTGAGCCAGTCAGTTACACTGTGATTCCAAGGGTTGAGAAAACGCGTTTATTTCGGGCTGAAAAACACGTTTTGAAAAGTGTTCTGTTCCTGCCCTATAACTTACATGTTGTTGACCAAAGTTGCCAAAACGTGTTTATTTGTGCTGAAAAACACGTTTTGACAACTTCTGCACACTGGGGTTAAGGGCTGACTCAGTGGGCTCTTCTGAGCCAGTCAGTTACACTGTGATTCCAAGAGTTGAGAAAACAAGTTTATTTCGGGCTGAAAAACACGTTTTGAAAAGTGTTCTGTTCCTGCCCTATAACTTACATGTTGGTGACCAAAGTTGCCAAAACGTGTTTATTTGGGCTGAAAAACACGTTTTGACAACTTCTGCACACTGGGGTTAAGGGCTGACTCAGTGGGCTCTTCTGAGCCAGTCAGTTACACTGTGATTCCAAGAGTTGAGAAAACGCGTTTATTTCGGGCTGAAAAACACGTTTTGAAAAGTGTTCTGTTCCTGCCCTATAACTTACATGTTGTTGACCAAAGTTGCCAAAACGTGTTTATTTGGGCTGAAAAACACGTTTTGACAACTTCTGCACACTGGGGTTAAGGGCTGACTCAGTGGGCTCTTCTGAGCCAGTCAGTTACACTGTGATTCCAAGGGTTGAGAAAACGCGTTTATTTCGGGCTGAAAAACACGTTTTGAAAAGTGTTCTGTTCCTGCCCTATAACTTACATGTTGTTGACCAAAGTTGCCAAAACGTGTTTATTTGGGCTGAAAAACACGTTTTGACAACTTCTGCACACTGGGGTTAAGGGCTGACTCAGTGGGCTCTTCTGAGCCAGTCAGTTACACTGTGATTCCAAGAGTTGAGAAAACGCGTTTATTTCGGGCTGAAAAACACGTTTTGAAAAATGTTCTGTTCCTGCCCTATAACTTACATGTTGTTGACCAAAGTTGCCAAAACGTGTTTATTTGTGCTGAAAAACACGTTTTGACAACTTCTGCACACTGGGGTTAAGGGCTGACTCAGTGGGCTCTTCTGAGCCAGTCAGTTACACTGTGATTCCAAGAGTTGAGAAAACGCGTTTATTTCGGGCTGAAAAACACGTTTTGAAAAGTGTTCTGTTCCTGCCCTATAACTTACATGTTGTTGACCAAAGTTGCCAAAACGTGTTTATTTGTGCTGAAAAACACGTTTTGACAACTTCTGGACACTGGGGTTAAGGGCTGACTCAGTGGGCTCTTCTGAGCCAGTCAGTTACACTGTGATTCCAGGAGTTGAGAAAACGCGTTTATTTCGGGCTGAAAAACACGTTTTGAAAAGTGTTCTGTTCCTGCCCTATAACTTACATGTTGGTGACCAAAATTGCCAAAACGTGTTTATTTGTGCTGAAAAACACGTTTTGACAACTTCTGCACACTGGGGTTAAGGGCTGAATCAGTGGGGTCTTCTGAGCCAGTCAGTTACACTGTGATTCCAAGAGTTGAGAAAACGCGTTTATTTCGGGCTGAAAAACACGTTTTGAAAAGTGTTCTGTTCCTGCCCTATAACTTACATGTTGTTGACCAAAGTTGCCAAAACGTGTTTATTTGTGCTGAAAAACACGTTTTGACAACTTCTGCACACTGGGGTTAAGGGCTGACTCAGTGGGCTCTTCTGAGCCAGTCAGTTACACTGTGATTCCAAGAGTTGAGAAAACGCGTTTATTTCGGGCTGAAAAACACGTTTTGAAAAGTGTTCTGTTCCTGCCCTATAACTTACATGTTGTTGACCAAAGTTGCCAAAACGTGTTTATTTGTGCTGAAAAACACGTTTTGACAACTTCTGCACACTGGGGTTAAGGGCTGACTCAGTGGGCTCTTCTGAGCCAGTCAGTTACACTGTGATTCCAGGAGTTGAGAAAACGCGTTTATTTCGGGCTGAAAAACACGTTTTGAAAAGTGTTCTGTTCCTGCCCTATAACTTACATGTTGGTGACCAAAGTTGCCAAAACGTGTTTATTTGTGCTGAAAAACACGTTTTGACAACTTCTGCACACTGGGGTTAAGGGCTGAATCAGTGGGCTCTTCTGAGCCAGTCAGTTACACTGTGATTCCAAGAGTTGAGAAAACGCGTTTATTTCGGGCTGAAAAACACGTTTTGAAAAGTGTTCTGTTCCTGCCCTATAACTTACATGTTGGTGACCAAAGTTGCCAAAACGTGTTTATTTGTGCTTAAAAACACGTTTTGACAACTTCTGCACACTGGGGTTAAGGGCTGACTCAGTGGGCTCTTCTGAGCCAGTCAGTTACACTGTGATTCCAGGAGTTGAGAAAACGCGTTTATTTCGGGCTGAAAAACACGTTTTGAAAAGTGTTCTGTTCCTGCCCTATAACTTACATGTTGGTGACCAAAGTTGCCAAAACGTGTTTATTTGTGCTGAAAAACACGTTTTGACAACTTCTGCACACTGGGGTTAAGGGCTGACTCAGTGGGCTCTTCTGAGCCAGTCAGTTACACTGTGATTCCAAGGGTTGAGAAAACGCGTTTATTTCGGGCTGAAAAACACGTTTTGAAAAGTGTTCTGTTCCTGCCCTATAACTTACATGTTGTTGACCAAAGTTGCCAAAACGTGTTTATTTGTGCTGAAAAACACGTTTTGACAACTTCTGCACACTGGGGTTAAGGGCTGACTCAGTGGGCTCTTCTGAGCCAGTCAGTTACACTGTGATTCCAAGAGTTGAGAAAACGCGTTTATTTCGGGCTGAAAAACACGTTTTGAAAAGTGTTCTGTTCCTGCCCTATAACTTACATGTTGGTGACCAAAGTTGCCAAAACGTGTTTATTTGGGCTGAAAAACACGTTTTGACAACTTCTGCACACTGGGGTTAAGGGCTGACTCAGTGGGCTCTTCTGAGCCAGTCAGTTACACTGTGATTCCAAGAGTTGAGAAAACGCGTTTATTTCGGGCTGAAAAACACGTTTTGAAAAGTGTTCTGTTCCTGCCCTATAACTTACATGTTGTTGACCAAAGTTGCCAAAACGTGTTTATTTGGGCTGAAAAACACGTTTTGACAACTTCTGCACACTGGGGTTAAGGGCTGACTCAGTGGGCTCTTCTGAGCCAGTCAGTTACACTGTGATTCCAAGGGTTGAGAAAACGCGTTTATTTCGGGCTGAAAAACACGTTTTGAAAAGTGTTCTGTTCCTGCCCTATAACTTACATGTTGTTGACCAAAGTTGCCAAAACGTGTTTATTTGTGCTGAAAAACACGTTTTGACAACTTCTGCACACTGGGGTTAAGGGCTGACTCAGTGGGCTCTTCTGAGCCAGTCAGTTACACTGTGATTCCAGGAGTTGAGAAAACGCGTTTATTTCGGGCTGAAAAACACGTTTTGAAAAGTGTTCTGTTCCTGCCCTATAACTTACATGTTGGTGACCAAAGTTGCCAAAACGTGTTTATTTGTGCTGAAAAACACGTTTTGACAACTTCTGCACACTGGGGTTAAGGGCTGAATCAGTGGGCTCTTCTGAGCCAGTCAGTTACACTGTGATTCCAAGAGTTGAGAAAACGCGTTTATTTCGGGCTGAAAAACACGTTTTGAAAAGTGTTCTGTTCCTGCCCTATAACTTACATGTTGGTGACCAAAGTTGCCAAAACGTGTTTATTTGTGCTGAAAAACACGTTTTGACAACTTCTGCACACTGGGGTTAAGGGCTGACTCAGTGGGCTCTTCTGAGCCAGTCAGTTACACTGTGATTCCAGGAGTTGAGAAAACGCGTTTATTTCGGGCTGAAAAACACGTTTTGAAAAGTGTTCTGTTCCTGCCCTATAACTTACATGTTGGTGACCAAAGTTGCCAAAACGTGTTTATTTGTGCTGAAAAACACGTTTTGACAACTTCTGCACACTGGGGTTAAGGGCTGAATCAGTGGGCTCTTCTGAGCCAGTCAGTTACACTGTGATTCCAAGAGTTGAGAAAACGCGTTTATTTCGGGCTGAAAAACACGTTTTGAAAAGTGTTCTGTTCCTGCCCTATAACTTACATGTTGGTGACCAAAGTTGCCAAAACGTGTTTATTTGTGCTGAAAAACACGTTTTGACAACTTCTGCACACTGGGGTTAAGGGCTGAATCAGTGGGCTCTTCTGAGCCAGTCAGTTACACTGTGATTCCAAGAGTTGAGAAAACGCGTTTATTTCGGGCTGAAAAACACGTTTTGAAAAGTGTTCTGTTCCTGCCCTATAACTTACATGTTGGTGACCAAAGTTGCCAAAACGTGTTTATTTGTGCTTAAAAACACGTTTTGACAACTTCTGCACACTGGGGTTAAGGGCTGACTCAGTGGGCTCTTCTGAGCCAGTCAGTTACACTGTGATTCCAGGAGTTGAGAAAACGCGTTTATTTCGGGCTGAAAAACACGTTTTGAAAAGTGTTCTGTTCCTGCCCTATAACTTACATGTTGGTGACCAAAGTTGCCAAAACGTGTTTATTTGTGCTGAAAAACACGTTTTGACAACTTCTGCACACTGGGGTTAAGGGCTGACTCAGTGGGCTCTTCTGAGCCAGTCAGTTACACTGTGATTCCAAGGGTTGAGAAAACGCGTTTATTTCGGGCTGAAAAACACGTTTTGAAAAGTGTTCTGTTCCTGCCCTATAACTTACATGTTGTTGACCAAAGTTGCCAAAACGTGTTTATTTGTGCTGAAAAACACGTTTTGACAACTTCTGCACACTGGGGTTAAGGGCTGACTCAGTGGGCTCTTCTGAGCCAGTCAGTTACACTGTGATTCCAAGAGTTGAGAAAACGCGTTTATTTCGGGCTGAAAAACACGTTTTGAAAAGTGTTCTGTTCCTGCCCTATAACTTACATGTTGGTGACCAAAGTTGCCAAAACGTGTTTATTTGGGCTGAAAAACACGTTTTGACAACTTCTGCACACTGGGGTTAAGGGCTGACTCAGTGGGCTCTTCTGAGCCAGTCAGTTACACTGTGATTCCAAGAGTTGAGAAAACGCGTTTATTTCGGGCTGAAAAACACGTTTTGAAAAGTGTTCTGTTCCTGCCCTATAACTTACATGTTGTTGACCAAAGTTGCCAAAACGTGTTTATTTGGGCTGAAAAACACGTTTTGACAACTTCTGCACACTGGGGTTAAGGGCTGACTCAGTGGGCTCTTCTGAGCCAGTCAGTTACACTGTGATTCCAAGGGTTGAGAAAACGCGTTTATTTCGGGCTGAAAAACACGTTTTGAAAAGTGTTCTGTTCCTGCCCTATAACTTACATGTTGTTGACCAAAGTTGCCAAAACGTGTTTATTTGTGCTGAAAAACACGTTTTGACAACTTCTGCACACTGGGGTTAAGGGCTGACTCAGTGGGCTCTTCTGAGCCAGTCAGTTACACTGTGATTCCAGGAGTTGAGAAAACGCGTTTATTTCGGGCTGAAAAACACGTTTTGAAAAGTGTTCTGTTCCTGCCCTATAACTTACATGTTGGTGACCAAAGTTGCCAAAACGTGTTTATTTGTGCTGAAAAACACGTTTTGACAACTTCTGCACACTGGGGTTAAGGGCTGAATCAGTGGGCTCTTCTGAGCCAGTCAGTTACACTGTGATTCCAAGAGTTGAGAAAACGCGTTTATTTCGGGCTGAAAAACACGTTTTGAAAAGTGTTCTGTTCCTGCCCTATAACTTACATGTTGGTGACCAAAGTTGCCAAAACGTGTTTATTTGTGCTGAAAAACACGTTTTGACAACTTCTGCACACTGGGGTTAAGGGCTGACTCAGTGGGCTCTTCTGAGCCAGTCAGTTACACTGTGATTCCAGGAGTTGAGAAAACGCGTTTATTTCGGGCTGAAAAACACGTTTTGAAAAGTGTTCTGTTCCTGCCCTATAACTTACATGTTGGTGACCAAAGTTGCCAAAACGTGTTTATTTGTGCTGAAAAACACGTTTTGACAACTTCTGCACACTGGGGTTAAGGGCTGAATCAGTGGGCTCTTCTGAGCCAGTCAGTTACACTGTGATTCCAAGAGTTGAGAAAACGCGTTTATTTCGGGCTGAAAAACACGTTTTGAAAAGTGTTCTGTTCCTGCCCTATAACTTACATGTTGGTGACCAAAGTTGCCAAAACGTGTTTATTTGTGCTTAAAAACACGTTTTGACAACTTCTGCACACTGGGGTTAAGGGCTGACTCAGTGGGCTCTTCTGAGCCAGTCAGTTACACTGTGATTCCAGGAGTTGAGAAAACGCGTTTATTTCGGGCTGAAAAACACGTTTTGAAAAGTGTTCTGTTCCTGCCCTATAACTTACATGTTGGTGACCAAAGTTGCCAAAACGTGTTTATTTGTGCTGAAAAACACGTTTTGACAACTTCTGCACACTGGGGTTAAGGGCTGACTCAGTGGGCTCTTCTGAGCCAGTCAGTTACACTGTGATTCCAAGGGTTGAGAAAACGCGTTTATTTCGGGCTGAAAAACACGTTTTGAAAAGTGTTCTGTTCCTGCCCTATAACTTACATGTTGTTGACCAAAGTTGCCAAAACGTGTTTATTTGTGCTGAAAAACACGTTTTGACAACTTCTGCACACTGGGGTTAAGGGCTGACTCAGTGGGCTCTTCTGAGCCAGTCAGTTACACTGTGATTCCAAGAGTTGAGAAAACAAGTTTATTTCGGGCTGAAAAACACGTTTTGAAAAGTGTTCTGTTCCTGCCCTATAACTTACATGTTGGTGACCAAAGTTGCCAAAACGTGTTTATTTGGGCTGAAAAACACGTTTTGACAACTTCTGCACACTGGGGTTAAGGGCTGACTCAGTGGGCTCTTCTGAGCCAGTCAGTTACACTGTGATTCCAAGAGTTGAGAAAACGCGTTTATTTCGGGCTGAAAAACACGTTTTGAAAAGTGTTCTGTTCCTGCCCTATAACTTACATGTTGTTGACCAAAGTTGCCAAAACGTGTTTATTTGGGCTGAAAAACACGTTTTGACAACTTCTGCACACTGGGGTTAAGGGCTGACTCAGTGGGCTCTTCTGAGCCAGTCAGTTACACTGTGATTCCAAGGGTTGAGAAAACGCGTTTATTTCGGGCTGAAAAACACGTTTTGAAAAGTGTTCTGTTCCTGCCCTATAACTTACATGTTGTTGACCAAAGTTGCCAAAACGTGTTTATTTGGGCTGAAAAACACGTTTTGACAACTTCTGCACACTGGGGTTAAGGGCTGACTCAGTGGGCTCTTCTGAGCCAGTCAGTTACACTGTGATTCCAAGAGTTGAGAAAACGCGTTTATTTCGGGCTGAAAAACACGTTTTGAAAAATGTTCTGTTCCTGCCCTATAACTTACATGTTGTTGACCAAAGTTGCCAAAACGTGTTTATTTGTGCTGAAAAACACGTTTTGACAACTTCTGCACACTGGGGTTAAGGGCTGACTCAGTGGGCTCTTCTGAGCCAGTCAGTTACACTGTGATTCCAAGAGTTGAGAAAACGCGTTTATTTCGGGCTGAAAAACACGTTTTGAAAAGTGTTCTGTTCCTGCCCTATAACTTACATGTTGTTGACCAAAGTTGCCAAAACGTGTTTATTTGTGCTGAAAAACACGTTTTGACAACTTCTGGACACTGGGGTTAAGGGCTGACTCAGTGGGCTCTTCTGAGCCAGTCAGTTACACTGTGATTCCAGGAGTTGAGAAAACGCGTTTATTTCGGGCTGAAAAACACGTTTTGAAAAGTGTTCTGTTCCTGCCCTATAACTTACATGTTGGTGACCAAAATTGCCAAAACGTGTTTATTTGTGCTGAAAAACACGTTTTGACAACTTCTGCACACTGGGGTTAAGGGCTGAATCAGTGGGGTCTTCTGAGCCAGTCAGTTACACTGTGATTCCAAGAGTTGAGAAAACGCGTTTATTTCGGGCTGAAAAACACGTTTTGAAAAGTGTTCTGTTCCTGCCCTATAACTTACATGTTGTTGACCAAAGTTGCCAAAACGTGTTTATTTGTGCTGAAAAACACGTTTTGACAACTTCTGCACACTGGGGTTAAGGGCTGACTCAGTGGGCTCTTCTGAGCCAGTCAGTTACACTGTGATTCCAAGAGTTGAGAAAACGCGTTTATTTCGGGCTGAAAAACACGTTTTGAAAAGTGTTCTGTTCCTGCCCTATAACTTACATGTTGTTGACCAAAGTTGCCAAAACGTGTTTATTTGTGCTGAAAAACACGTTTTGACAACTTCTGCACACTGGGGTTAAGGGCTGACTCAGTGGGCTCTTCTGAGCCAGTCAGTTACACTGTGATTCCAGGAGTTGAGAAAACGCGTTTATTTCGGGCTGAAAAACACGTTTTGAAAAGTGTTCTGTTCCTGCCCTATAACTTACATGTTGGTGACCAAAGTTGCCAAAACGTGTTTATTTGTGCTGAAAAACACGTTTTGACAACTTCTGCACACTGGGGTTAAGGGCTGAATCAGTGGGCTCTTCTGAGCCAGTCAGTTACACTGTGATTCCAAGAGTTGAGAAAACGCGTTTATTTCGGGCTGAAAAACACGTTTTGAAAAGTGTTCTGTTCCTGCCCTATAACTTACATGTTGGTGACCAAAGTTGCCAAAACGTGTTTATTTGTGCTTAAAAACACGTTTTGACAACTTCTGCACACTGGGGTTAAGGGCTGACTCAGTGGGCTCTTCTGAGCCAGTCAGTTACACTGTGATTCCAGGAGTTGAGAAAACGCGTTTATTTCGGGCTGAAAAACACGTTTTGAAAAGTGTTCTGTTCCTGCCCTATAACTTACATGTTGGTGACCAAAGTTGCCAAAACGTGTTTATTTGTGCTGAAAAACACGTTTTGACAACTTCTGCACACTGGGGTTAAGGGCTGACTCAGTGGGCTCTTCTGAGCCAGTCAGTTACACTGTGATTCCAAGGGTTGAGAAAACGCGTTTATTTCGGGCTGAAAAACACGTTTTGAAAAGTGTTCTGTTCCTGCCCTATAACTTACATGTTGTTGACCAAAGTTGCCAAAACGTGTTTATTTGTGCTGAAAAACACGTTTTGACAACTTCTGCACACTGGGGTTAAGGGCTGACTCAGTGGGCTCTTCTGAGCCAGTCAGTTACACTGTGATTCCAAGAGTTGAGAAAACGCGTTTATTTCGGGCTGAAAAACACGTTTTGAAAAGTGTTCTGTTCCTGCCCTATAACTTACATGTTGGTGACCAAAGTTGCCAAAACGTGTTTATTTGGGCTGAAAAACACGTTTTGACAACTTCTGCACACTGGGGTTAAGGGCTGACTCAGTGGGCTCTTCTGAGCCAGTCAGTTACACTGTGATTCCAAGAGTTGAGAAAACGCGTTTATTTCGGGCTGAAAAACACGTTTTGAAAAGTGTTCTGTTCCTGCCCTATAACTTACATGTTGTTGACCAAAGTTGCCAAAACGTGTTTATTTGGGCTGAAAAACACGTTTTGACAACTTCTGCACACTGGGGTTAAGGGCTGACTCAGTGGGCTCTTCTGAGCCAGTCAGTTACACTGTGATTCCAAGGGTTGAGAAAACGCGTTTATTTCGGGCTGAAAAACACGTTTTGAAAAGTGTTCTGTTCCTGCCCTATAACTTACATGTTGGTGACCAAAGTTGCCAAAACGTGTTTATTTGGGCTGAAAAACACGTTTTGACAACTTCTGCACACTGGGGTTAAGGGCTGACTCAGTGGGCTCTTCTGAGCCAGTCAGTTACACTGTGATTCCAAGAGTTGAGAAAACGCGTTTATTTCGGGCTGAAAAACACGTTTTGAAAAGTGTTCTGTTCCTGCCCTATAACTTACATGTTGTTGACCAAAGTTGCCAAAACGTGTTTATTTGTGCTGAAAAACACGTTTTGACAACTTCTGCACACTGGGGTTAAGGGCTGACTCAGTGGGCTCTTCTGAGCCAGTCAGTTACACTGTGATTCCAGGAGTTGAGAAAACGCGTTTATTTCGGGCTGAAAAACACGTTTTGAAAAGTGTTCTGTTCCTGCCCTATAACTTACATGTTGGTGACCAAAGTTGCCAAAACGTGTTTATTTGTGCTGAAAAACACGTTTTGACAACTTCTGCACACTGGGGTTAAGGGCTGAATCAGTGGGCTCTTCTGAGCCAGTCAGTTACACTGTGATTCCAAGAGTTGAGAAAACGCGTTTATTTCGGGCTGAAAAACACGTTTTGAAAAGTGTTCTGTTCCTGCCCTATAACTTACATGTTGGTGACCAAAGTTGCCAAAACGTGTTTATTTGTGCTTAAAAACACGTTTTGACAACTTCTGCACACTGGGGTTAAGGGCTGACTCAGTGGGCTCTTCTGAGCCAGTCAGTTACACTGTGATTCCAGGAGTTGAGAAAACGCGTTTATTTCGGGCTGAAAAACACGTTTTGAAAAGTGTTCTGTTCCTGCCCTATAACTTACATGTTGGTGACCAAAGTTGCCAAAACGTGTTTATTTGTGCTGAAAAACACGTTTTGACAACTTCTGCACACTGGGGTTAAGGGCTGACTCAGTGGGCTCTTCTGAGCCAGTCAGTTACACTGTGATTCCAAGGGTTGAGAAAACGCGTTTATTTCGGGCTGAAAAACACGTTTTGAAAAGTGTTCTGTTCCTGCCCTATAACTTACATGTTGTTGACCAAAGTTGCCAAAACGTGTTTATTTGTGCTGAAAAACACGTTTTGACAACTTCTGCACACTGGGGTTAAGGGCTGACTCAGTGGGCTCTTCTGAGCCAGTCAGTTACACTGTGATTCCAAGAGTTGAGAAAACGCGTTTATTTCGGGCTGAAAAACACGTTTTGAAAAGTGTTCTGTTCCTGCCCTATAACTTACATGTTGGTGACCAAAGTTGCCAAAACGTGTTTATTTGGGCTGAAAAACACGTTTTGACAACTTCTGCACACTGGGGTTAAGGGCTGACTCAGTGGGCTCTTCTGAGCCAGTCAGTTACACTGTGATTCCAAGAGTTGAGAAAACGCGTTTATTTCGGGCTGAAAAACACGTTTTGAAAAGTGTTCTGTTCCTGCCCTATAACTTACATGTTGTTGACCAAAGTTGCCAAAACGTGTTTATTTGGGCTGAAAAACACGTTTTGACAACTTCTGCACACTGGGGTTAAGGGCTGACTCAGTGGGCTCTTCTGAGCCAGTCAGTTACACTGTGATTCCAAGGGTTGAGAAAACGCGTTTATTTCGGGCTGAAAAACACGTTTTGAAAAGTGTTCTGTTCCTGCCCTATAACTTACATGTTGGTGACCAAAGTTGCCAAAACGTGTTTATTTGGGCTGAAAAACACGTTTTGACAACTTCTGCACACTGGGGTTAAGGGCTGACTCAGTGGGCTCTTCTGAGCCAGTCAGTTACACTGTGATTCCAAGAGTTGAGAAAACGCGTTTATTTCGGGCTGAAAAACACGTTTTGAAAAGTGTTCTGTTCCTGCCCTATAACTTACATGTTGTTGACCAAAGTTGCCAAAACGTGTTTATTTGGGCTGAAAAACACGTTTTGACAACTTCTGCACACTGGGGTTAAGGGCTGACTCAGTGGGCTCTTCTGAGCCAGTCAGTTACACTGTGATTCCAGGAGTTGAGAAAACGCGTTTATTTCGGGCTGAAAAACACGTTTTGAAAAGTGTTCTGTTCCTGCCCTATAACTTACATGTTGTTGACCAAAGTTGCCAAAACGTGTTTATTTGTGCTGAAAAACACGTTTTGACAACTTCTGCACACTGGGGTTAAGGGCTGACTCAGTGGGCTCTTCTGAGCCAGTCAGTTACACTGTGATTCCAAGAGTTGAGAAAACGCGTTTATTTCGGGCTGAAAAACACGTTTTGAAAAGTGTTCTGTTCCTGCCCTATAACTTACATGTTGTTGACCAAAGTTGCCAAAACGTGTTTATTTGTGCTGAAAAACACGTTTTGACAACTTCTGGACACTGGGGTTAAGGGCTGACTCAGTGGGCTCTTCTGAGCCAGTCAGTTACACTGTGATTCCAGGAGTTGAGAAAACGCGTTTATTTCGGGCTGAAAAACACGTTTTGAAAAGTGTTCTGTTCCTGCCCTATAACTTACATGTTGGTGACCAAAATTGCCAAAACGTGTTTATTTGTGCTGAAAAACACGTTTTGACAACTTCTGCACACTGGGGTTAAGGGCTGAATCAGTGGGGTCTTCTGAGCCAGTCAGTTACACTGTGATTCCAAGAGTTGAGAAAACGCGTTTATTTCGGGCTGAAAAACACGTTTTGAAAAGTGTTCTGTTCCTGCCCTATAACTTACATGTTGTTGACCAAAGTTGCCAAAACGTGTTTATTTGTGCTGAAAAACACGTTTTGACAACTTCTGCACACTGGGGTTAAGGGCTGACTCAGTGGGCTCTTCTGAGCCAGTCAGTTACACTGTGATTCCAAGAGTTGAGAAAACGCGTTTATTTCGGGCTGAAAAACACGTTTTGAAAAGTGTTCTGTTCCTGCCCTATAACTTACATGTTGGTGACCAAAGTTGCCAAAACGTGTTTATTTGTGCTGAAAAACACGTTTTGACAACTTCTGCACACTGGGGTTAAGGGCTGACTCAGTGGGCTCTTCTGAGCCAGTCAGTTACACTGTGATTCCAAGGGTTGAGAAAACGCGTTTATTTCGGGCTGAAAAACACGTTTTGAAAAGTGTTCTGTTCCTGCCCTATAACTTACATGTTGTTGACCAAAGTTGCCAAAACGTGTTTATTTGTGCTGAAAAACACGTTTTGACAACTTCTGCACACTGGGGTTAAGGGCTGACTCAGTGGGCTCTTCTGAGCCAGTCAGTTACACTGTGATTCCAAGAGTTGAGAAAACGCGTTTATTTCGGGCTGAAAAACACGTTTTGAAAAGTGTTCTGTTCCTGCCCTATAACTTACATGTTGGTGACCAAAGTTGCCAAAACGTGTTTATTTGGGCTGAAAAACACGTTTTGACAACTTCTGCACACTGGGGTTAAGGGCTGACTCAGTGGGCTCTTCTGAGCCAGTCAGTTACACTGTGATTCCAAGAGTTGAGAAAACGCGTTTATTTCGGGCTGAAAAACACGTTTTGAAAAGTGTTCTGTTCCTGCCCTATAACTTACATGTTGTTGACCAAAGTTGCCAAAACGTGTTTATTTGGGCTGAAAAACACGTTTTGACAACTTCTGCACACTGGGGTTAAGGGCTGACTCAGTGGGCTCTTCTGAGCCAGTCAGTTACACTGTGATTCCAAGGGTTGAGAAAACGCGTTTATTTCGGGCTGAAAAACACGTTTTGAAAAGTGTTCTGTTCCTGCCCTATAACTTACATGTTGGTGACCAAAGTTGCCAAAACGTGTTTATTTGGGCTGAAAAACACGTTTTGACAACTTCTGCACACTGGGGTTAAGGGCTGACTCAGTGGGCTCTTCTGAGCCAGTCAGTTACACTGTGATTCCAAGAGTTGAGAAAACGCGTTTATTTCGGGCTGAAAAACACGTTTTGAAAAGTGTTCTGTTCCTGCCCTATAACTTACATGTTGTTGACCAAAGTTGCCAAAACGTGTTTATTTGTGCTGAAAAACACGTTTTGACAACTTCTGCACACTGGGGTTAAGGGCTGACTCAGTGGGCTCTTCTGAGCCAGTCAGTTACACTGTGATTCCAGGAGTTGAGAAAACGCGTTTATTTCGGGCTGAAAAACACGTTTTGAAAAGTGTTCTGTTCCTGCCCTATAACTTACATGTTGGTGACCAAAGTTGCCAAAACGTGTTTATTTGTGCTGAAAAACACGTTTTGACAACTTCTGCACACTGGGGTTAAGGGCTGAATCAGTGGGCTCTTCTGAGCCAGTCAGTTACACTGTGATTCCAAGAGTTGAGAAAACGCGTTTATTTCGGGCTGAAAAACACGTTTTGAAAAGTGTTCTGTTCCTGCCCTATAACTTACATGTTGGTGACCAAAGTTGCCAAAACGTGTTTATTTGTGCTTAAAAACACGTTTTGACAACTTCTGCACACTGGGGTTAAGGGCTGACTCAGTGGGCTCTTCTGAGCCAGTCAGTTACACTGTGATTCCAGGAGTTGAGAAAACGCGTTTATTTCGGGCTGAAAAACACGTTTTGAAAAGTGTTCTGTTCCTGCCCTATAACTTACATGTTGGTGACCAAAGTTGCCAAAACGTGTTTATTTGTGCTGAAAAACACGTTTTGACAACTTCTGCACACTGGGGTTAAGGGCTGACTCAGTGGGCTCTTCTGAGCCAGTCAGTTACACTGTGATTCCAAGGGTTGAGAAAACGCGTTTATTTCGGGCTGAAAAACACGTTTTGAAAAGTGTTCTGTTCCTGCCCTATAACTTACATGTTGTTGACCAAAGTTGCCAAAACGTGTTTATTTGTGCTGAAAAACACGTTTTGACAACTTCTGCACACTGGGGTTAAGGGCTGACTCAGTGGGCTCTTCTGAGCCAGTCAGTTACACTGTGATTCCAAGAGTTGAGAAAACAAGTTTATTTCGGGCTGAAAAACACGTTTTGAAAAGTGTTCTGTTCCTGCCCTATAACTTACATGTTGGTGACCAAAGTTGCCAAAACGTGTTTATTTGGGCTGAAAAACACGTTTTGACAACTTCTGCACACTGGGGTTAAGGGCTGACTCAGTGGGCTCTTCTGAGCCAGTCAGTTACACTGTGATTCCAAGAGTTGAGAAAACGCGTTTATTTCGGGCTGAAAAACACGTTTTGAAAAGTGTTCTGTTCCTGCCCTATAACTTACATGTTGTTGACCAAAGTTGCCAAAACGTGTTTATTTGGGCTGAAAAACACGTTTTGACAACTTCTGCACACTGGGGTTAAGGGCTGACTCAGTGGGCTCTTCTGAGCCAGTCAGTTACACTGTGATTCCAGGAGTTGAGAAAACGCGTTTATTTCGGGCTGAAAAACACGTTTTGAAAAGTGTTCTGTTCCTGCCCTATAACTTACATGTTGTTGACCAAAGTTGCCAAAACGTGTTTATTTGTGCTGAAAAACACGTTTTGACAACTTCTGCACACTGGGGTTAAGGGCTGACTCAGTGGGCTCTTCTGAGCCAGTCAGTTACACTGTGATTCCAAGAGTTGAGAAAACGCGTTTATTTCGGGCTGAAAAACACGTTTTGAAAAGTGTTCTGTTCCTGCCCTATAACTTACATGTTGTTGACCAAAGTTGCCAAAACGTGTTTATTTGTGCTGAAAAACACGTTTTGACAACTTCTGGACACTGGGGTTAAGGGCTGACTCAGTGGGCTCTTCTGAGCCAGTCAGTTACACTGTGATTCCAGGAGTTGAGAAAACGCGTTTATTTCGGGCTGAAAAACACGTTTTGAAAAGTGTTCTGTTCCTGCCCTATAACTTACATGTTGGTGACCAAAATTGCCAAAACGTGTTTATTTGTGCTGAAAAACACGTTTTGACAACTTCTGCACACTGGGGTTAAGGGCTGAATCAGTGGGGTCTTCTGAGCCAGTCAGTTACACTGTGATTCCAAGAGTTGAGAAAACGCGTTTATTTCGGGCTGAAAAACACGTTTTGAAAAGTGTTCTGTTCCTGCCCTATAACTTACATGTTGGTGACCAAAGTTGCCAAAACGTGTTTATTTGTGCTTAAAAACACGTTTTGACAACTTCTGCACACTGGGGTTAAGGGCTGACTCAGTGGGCTCTTCTGAGCCAGTCAGTTACACTGTGATTCCAAGGTTTGAGAAAACGCGTTTATTTCGGGCTGAAAAACACGTTTTGAAAAGTGTTCTGTTCCTGCCCTATAACTTACATGTTGGTGACCAAAGTTGCCAAAACGTGTTTATTTGGGCTGAAAAACACGTTTTGACAACTTCTGCACACTGGGGTTAAGGGCTGACTCAGTGGGCTCTTCTGAGCCAGTCAGTTACACTGTGATTCCAAGAGTTGAGAAAACGCGTTTATTTCGGGCTGAAAAACACGTTTTGAAAAGTGTTCTGTTCCTGCCCTATAACTTACATGTTGTTGACCAAAGTTGCCAAAACGTGTTTATTTGGGCTGAAAAACACGTTTTGACAACTTCTGCACACTGGGGTTAAGGGCTGACTCAGTGGGCTCTTCTGAGCCAGTCAGTTACACTGTGATTCCAAGGGTTGAGAAAACGCGTTTATTTCGGGCTGAAAAACACGTTTTGAAAAGTGTTCTGTTCCTGCCCTATAACTTACATGTTGTTGACCAAAGTTGCCAAAACGTGTTTATTTGTGCTGAAAAACACGTTTTGACAACTTCTGCACACTGGGGTTAAGGGCTGACTCAGTGGGCTCTTCTGAGCCAGTCAGTTACACTGTGATTCCAGGAGTTGAGAAAACGCGTTTATTTCGGGCTGAAAAACACGTTTTGAAAAGTGTTCTGTTCCTGCCCTATAACTTACATGTTGGTGACCAAAGTTGCCAAAACGTGTTTATTTGTGCTGAAAAACACGTTTTGACAACTTCTGCACACTGGGGTTAAGGGCTGAATCAGTGGGCTCTTCTGAGCCAGTCAGTTACACTGTGATTCCAAGAGTTGAGAAAACGCGTTTATTTCGGGCTGAAAAACACGTTTTGAAAAGTGTTCTGTTCCTGCCCTATAACTTACATGTTGGTGACCAAAGTTGCCAAAACGTGTTTATTTGTGCTGAAAAACACGTTTTGACAACTTCTGCACACTGGGGTTAAGGGCTGACTCAGTGGGCTCTTCTGAGCCAGTCAGTTACACTGTGATTCCAGGAGTTGAGAAAACGCGTTTATTTCGGGCTGAAAAACACGTTTTGAAAAGTGTTCTGTTCCTGCCCTATAACTTACATGTTGGTGACCAAAGTTGCCAAAACGTGTTTATTTGTGCTGAAAAACACGTTTTGACAACTTCTGCACACTGGGGTTAAGGGCTGAATCAGTGGGCTCTTCTGAGCCAGTCAGTTACACTGTGATTCCAAGAGTTGAGAAAACGCGTTTATTTCGGGCTGAAAAACACGTTTTGAAAAGTGTTCTGTTCCTGCCCTATAACTTACATGTTGGTGACCAAAGTTGCCAAAACGTGTTTATTTGTGCTTAAAAACACGTTTTGACAACTTCTGCACACTGGGGTTAAGGGCTGACTCAGTGGGCTCTTCTGAGCCAGTCAGTTACACTGTGATTCCAGGAGTTGAGAAAACGCGTTTATTTCGGGCTGAAAAACACGTTTTGAAAAGTGTTCTGTTCCTGCCCTATAACTTACATGTTGGTGACCAAAGTTGCCAAAACGTGTTTATTTGTGCTGAAAAACACGTTTTGACAACTTCTGCACACTGGGGTTAAGGGCTGACTCAGTGGGCTCTTCTGAGCCAGTCAGTTACACTGTGATTCCAAGGGTTGAGAAAACGCGTTTATTTCGGGCTGAAAAACACGTTTTGAAAAGTGTTCTGTTCCTGCCCTATAACTTACATGTTGTTGACCAAAGTTGCCAAAACGTGTTTATTTGTGCTGAAAAACACGTTTTGACAACTTCTGCACACTGGGGTTAAGGGCTGACTCAGTGGGCTCTTCTGAGCCAGTCAGTTACACTGTGATTCCAAGAGTTGAGAAAACAAGTTTATTTCGGGCTGAAAAACACGTTTTGAAAAGTGTTCTGTTCCTGCCCTATAACTTACATGTTGGTGACCAAAGTTGCCAAAACGTGTTTATTTGGGCTGAAAAACACGTTTTGACAACTTCTGCACACTGGGGTTAAGGGCTGACTCAGTGGGCTCTTCTGAGCCAGTCAGTTACACTGTGATTCCAAGAGTTGAGAAAACGCGTTTATTTCGGGCTGAAAAACACGTTTTGAAAAGTGTTCTGTTCCTGCCCTATAACTTACATGTTGTTGACCAAAGTTGCCAAAACGTGTTTATTTGGGCTGAAAAACACGTTTTGACAACTTCTGCACACTGGGGTTAAGGGCTGACTCAGTGGGCTCTTCTGAGCCAGTCAGTTACACTGTGATTCCAAGGGTTGAGAAAACGCGTTTATTTCGGGCTGAAAAACACGTTTTGAAAAGTGTTCTGTTCCTGCCCTATAACTTACATGTTGTTGACCAAAGTTGCCAAAACGTGTTTATTTGGGCTGAAAAACACGTTTTGACAACTTCTGCACACTGGGGTTAAGGGCTGACTCAGTGGGCTCTTCTGAGCCAGTCAGTTACACTGTGATTCCAAGAGTTGAGAAAACGCGTTTATTTCGGGCTGAAAAACACGTTTTGAAAAATGTTCTGTTCCTGCCCTATAACTTACATGTTGTTGACCAAAGTTGCCAAAACGTGTTTATTTGTGCTGAAAAACACGTTTTGACAACTTCTGCACACTGGGGTTAAGGGCTGACTCAGTGGGCTCTTCTGAGCCAGTCAGTTACACTGTGATTCCAAGAGTTGAGAAAACGCGTTTATTTCGGGCTGAAAAACACGTTTTGAAAAGTGTTCTGTTCCTGCCCTATAACTTACATGTTGTTGACCAAAGTTGCCAAAACGTGTTTATTTGTGCTGAAAAACACGTTTTGACAACTTCTGGACACTGGGGTTAAGGGCTGACTCAGTGGGCTCTTCTGAGCCAGTCAGTTACACTGTGATTCCAGGAGTTGAGAAAACGCGTTTATTTCGGGCTGAAAAACACGTTTTGAAAAGTGTTCTGTTCCTGCCCTATAACTTACATGTTGGTGACCAAAATTGCCAAAACGTGTTTATTTGTGCTGAAAAACACGTTTTGACAACTTCTGCACACTGGGGTTAAGGGCTGAATCAGTGGGGTCTTCTGAGCCAGTCAGTTACACTGTGATTCCAAGAGTTGAGAAAACGCGTTTATTTCGGGCTGAAAAACACGTTTTGAAAAGTGTTCTGTTCCTGCCCTATAACTTACATGTTGTTGACCAAAGTTGCCAAAACGTGTTTATTTGTGCTGAAAAACACGTTTTGACAACTTCTGCACACTGGGGTTAAGGGCTGACTCAGTGGGCTCTTCTGAGCCAGTCAGTTACACTGTGATTCCAAGAGTTGAGAAAACGCGTTTATTTCGGGCTGAAAAACACGTTTTGAAAAGTGTTCTGTTCCTGCCCTATAACTTACATGTTGTTGACCAAAGTTGCCAAAACGTGTTTATTTGTGCTGAAAAACACGTTTTGACAACTTCTGCACACTGGGGTTAAGGGCTGACTCAGTGGGCTCTTCTGAGCCAGTCAGTTACACTGTGATTCCAGGAGTTGAGAAAACGCGTTTATTTCGGGCTGAAAAACACGTTTTGAAAAGTGTTCTGTTCCTGCCCTATAACTTACATGTTGGTGACCAAAGTTGCCAAAACGTGTTTATTTGTGCTGAAAAACACGTTTTGACAACTTCTGCACACTGGGGTTAAGGGCTGAATCAGTGGGCTCTTCTGAGCCAGTCAGTTACACTGTGATTCCAAGAGTTGAGAAAACGCGTTTATTTCGGGCTGAAAAACACGTTTTGAAAAGTGTTCTGTTCCTGCCCTATAACTTACATGTTGGTGACCAAAGTTGCCAAAACGTGTTTATTTGTGCTTAAAAACACGTTTTGACAACTTCTGCACACTGGGGTTAAGGGCTGACTCAGTGGGCTCTTCTGAGCCAGTCAGTTACACTGTGATTCCAGGAGTTGAGAAAACGCGTTTATTTCGGGCTGAAAAACACGTTTTGAAAAGTGTTCTGTTCCTGCCCTATAACTTACATGTTGGTGACCAAAGTTGCCAAAACGTGTTTATTTGTGCTGAAAAACACGTTTTGACAACTTCTGCACACTGGGGTTAAGGGCTGACTCAGTGGGCTCTTCTGAGCCAGTCAGTTACACTGTGATTCCAAGGGTTGAGAAAACGCGTTTATTTCGGGCTGAAAAACACGTTTTGAAAAGTGTTCTGTTCCTGCCCTATAACTTACATGTTGTTGACCAAAGTTGCCAAAACGTGTTTATTTGTGCTGAAAAACACGTTTTGACAACTTCTGCACACTGGGGTTAAGGGCTGACTCAGTGGGCTCTTCTGAGCCAGTCAGTTACACTGTGATTCCAAGAGTTGAGAAAACGCGTTTATTTCGGGCTGAAAAACACGTTTTGAAAAGTGTTCTGTTCCTGCCCTATAACTTACATGTTGGTGACCAAAGTTGCCAAAACGTGTTTATTTGGGCTGAAAAACACGTTTTGACAACTTCTGCACACTGGGGTTAAGGGCTGACTCAGTGGGCTCTTCTGAGCCAGTCAGTTACACTGTGATTCCAAGAGTTGAGAAAACGCGTTTATTTCGGGCTGAAAAACACGTTTTGAAAAGTGTTCTGTTCCTGCCCTATAACTTACATGTTGTTGACCAAAGTTGCCAAAACGTGTTTATTTGGGCTGAAAAACACGTTTTGACAACTTCTGCACACTGGGGTTAAGGGCTGACTCAGTGGGCTCTTCTGAGCCAGTCAGTTACACTGTGATTCCAAGGGTTGAGAAAACGCGTTTATTTCGGGCTGAAAAACACGTTTTGAAAAGTGTTCTGTTCCTGCCCTATAACTTACATGTTGGTGACCAAAGTTGCCAAAACGTGTTTATTTGGGCTGAAAAACACGTTTTGACAACTTCTGCACACTGGGGTTAAGGGCTGACTCAGTGGGCTCTTCTGAGCCAGTCAGTTACACTGTGATTCCAAGAGTTGAGAAAACGCGTTTATTTCGGGCTGAAAAACACGTTTTGAAAAGTGTTCTGTTCCTGCCCTATAACTTACATGTTGTTGACCAAAGTTGCCAAAACGTGTTTATTTGGGCTGAAAAACACGTTTTGACAACTTCTGCACACTGGGGTTAAGGGCTGACTCAGTGGGCTCTTCTGAGCCAGTCAGTTACACTGTGATTCCAGGAGTTGAGAAAACGCGTTTATTTCGGGCTGAAAAACACGTTTTGAAAAGTGTTCTGTTCCTGCCCTATAACTTACATGTTGTTGACCAAAGTTGCCAAAACGTGTTTATTTGTGCTGAAAAACACGTTTTGACAACTTCTGCACACTGGGGTTAAGGGCTGACTCAGTGGGCTCTTCTGAGCCAGTCAGTTACACTGTGATTCCAAGAGTTGAGAAAACGCGTTTATTTCGGGCTGAAAAACACGTTTTGAAAAGTGTTCTGTTCCTGCCCTATAACTTACATGTTGTTGACCAAAGTTGCCAAAACGTGTTTATTTGTGCTGAAAAACACGTTTTGACAACTTCTGGACACTGGGGTTAAGGGCTGACTCAGTGGGCTCTTCTGAGCCAGTCAGTTACACTGTGATTCCAGGAGTTGAGAAAACGCGTTTATTTCGGGCTGAAAAACACGTTTTGAAAAGTGTTCTGTTCCTGCCCTATAACTTACATGTTGGTGACCAAAATTGCCAAAACGTGTTTATTTGTGCTGAAAAACACGTTTTGACAACTTCTGCACACTGGGGTTAAGGGCTGAATCAGTGGGGTCTTCTGAGCCAGTCAGTTACACTGTGATTCCAAGAGTTGAGAAAACGCGTTTATTTCGGGCTGAAAAACACGTTTTGAAAAGTGTTCTGTTCCTGCCCTATAACTTACATGTTGTTGACCAAAGTTGCCAAAACGTGTTTATTTGTGCTGAAAAACACGTTTTGACAACTTCTGCACACTGGGGTTAAGGGCTGACTCAGTGGGCTCTTCTGAGCCAGTCAGTTACACTGTGATTCCAAGAGTTGAGAAAACGCGTTTATTTCGGGCTGAAAAACACGTTTTGAAAAGTGTTCTGTTCCTGCCCTATAACTTACATGTTGGTGACCAAAGTTGCCAAAACGTGTTTATTTGTGCTGAAAAACACGTTTTGACAACTTCTGCACACTGGGGTTAAGGGCTGACTCAGTGGGCTCTTCTGAGCCAGTCAGTTACACTGTGATTCCAAGGGTTGAGAAAACGCGTTTATTTCGGGCTGAAAAACACGTTTTGAAAAGTGTTCTGTTCCTGCCCTATAACTTACATGTTGGTGACCAAAGTTGCCAAAACGTGTTTATTTGGGCTGAAAAACACGTTTTGACAACTTCTGCACACTGGGGTTAAGGGCTGACTCAGTGGGCTCTTCTGAGCCAGTCAGTTACACTGTGATTCCAAGAGTTGAGAAAACGCGTTTATTTCGGGCTGAAAAACACGTTTTGAAAAGTGTTCTGTTCCTGCCCTATAACTTACATGTTGTTGACCAAAGTTGCCAAAACGTGTTTATTTGTGCTGAAAAACACGTTTTGACAACTTCTGCACACTGGGGTTAAGGGCTGACTCAGTGGGCTCTTCTGAGCCAGTCAGTTACACTGTGATTCCAGGAGTTGAGAAAACGCGTTTATTTCGGGCTGAAAAACACGTTTTGAAAAGTGTTCTGTTCCTGCCCTATAACTTACATGTTGGTGACCAAAGTTGCCAAAACGTGTTTATTTGTGCTGAAAAACACGTTTTGACAACTTCTGCACACTGGGGTTAAGGGCTGAATCAGTGGGCTCTTCTGAGCCAGTCAGTTACACTGTGATTCCAAGAGTTGAGAAAACGCGTTTATTTCGGGCTGAAAAACACGTTTTGAAAAGTGTTCTGTTCCTGCCCTATAACTTACATGTTGGTGACCAAAGTTGCCAAAACGTGTTTATTTGTGCTTAAAAACACGTTTTGACAACTTCTGCACACTGGGGTTAAGGGCTGACTCAGTGGGCTCTTCTGAGCCAGTCAGTTACACTGTGATTCCAGGAGTTGAGAAAACGCGTTTATTTCGGGCTGAAAAACACGTTTTGAAAAGTGTTCTGTTCCTGCCCTATAACTTACATGTTGGTGACCAAAGTTGCCAAAACGTGTTTATTTGTGCTGAAAAACACGTTTTGACAACTTCTGCACACTGGGGTTAAGGGCTGACTCAGTGGGCTCTTCTGAGCCAGTCAGTTACACTGTGATTCCAAGGGTTGAGAAAACGCGTTTATTTCGGGCTGAAAAACACGTTTTGAAAAGTGTTCTGTTCCTGCCCTATAACTTACATGTTGTTGACCAAAGTTGCCAAAACGTGTTTATTTGTGCTGAAAAACACGTTTTGACAACTTCTGCACACTGGGGTTAAGGGCTGACTCAGTGGGCTCTTCTGAGCCAGTCAGTTACACTGTGATTCCAAGAGTTGAGAAAACAAGTTTATTTCGGGCTGAAAAACACGTTTTGAAAAGTGTTCTGTTCCTGCCCTATAACTTACATGTTGGTGACCAAAGTTGCCAAAACGTGTTTATTTGGGCTGAAAAACACGTTTTGACAACTTCTGCACACTGGGGTTAAGGGCTGACTCAGTGGGCTCTTCTGAGCCAGTCAGTTACACTGTGATTCCAAGAGTTGAGAAAACGCGTTTATTTCGGGCTGAAAAACACGTTTTGAAAAGTGTTCTGTTCCTGCCCTATAACTTACATGTTGTTGACCAAAGTTGCCAAAACGTGTTTATTTGTGCTGAAAAACACGTTTTGACAACTTCTGCACACTGGGGTTAAGGGCTGACTCAGTGGGCTCTTCTGAGCCAGTCAGTTACACTGTGATTACAGGAGTTGAGAAAACGCGTTTTTTTCGGGCTGAAAAACACGTTTTGAAAAGTGTTCTGTTCCTGCCCTATAACTTACATGTTGGTGACCAAAGTTGCCAAAACGTGTTTATTTGTGCTTAAAAACACGTTTTGACAACTTCTGCACACTGGGGTTAAGGGCTGACTCAGTGGGCTCTTCTGAGCCAGTCAGTTACACTGTGATTCCAGGAGTTGAGAAAACGCGTTTATTTCGGGCTGAAAAACACGTTTTGAAAAGTGTTCTGTTCCTGCCCTATAACTTACATGTTGGTGACCAAAGTTGCCAAAACGTGTTTATTTGTGCTTAAAAACACGTTTTGACAACTTCTGCACACTGGGGTTAAGGGCTGACTCAGTGGGCTCTTCTGAGCCAGTCAGTTACACTGTGATTCCAAGGGTTGAGAAAACGCGTTTATTTCGGGCTGAAAAACACGTTTTGAAAAGTGTTCTGTTCCTGCCCTATAACTTACATGTTGTTGACCAAAGTTGCCAAAACGTGTTTATTTGTGCTGAAAAACACGTTTTGACAACTTCTGCACACTGGGGTTAAGGGCTGACTCAGTGGGCTCTTCTGAGCCAGTCAGTTACACTGTGATTCCAGGAGTTGAGAAAACGCGTTTATTTCGGGCTGAAGAACACGTTTTGAAAAGTGTTCTGTTCCTGCCCTATAACTTACATGTTGGTGACCAAAGTTGCCAAAACGTGTTTATTTGTGCTGAAAAACACGTTTTGACAACTTCTGCACACTGGGGTTAAGGGCTGACTCAGTGGGCTCTTCTGAGCCAGTCAGTTACACTGTGATTACAGGAGTTGAGAAAACGCGTTTATTTCGGGCTGAAGAACACGTTTTGAAAAGTGTTCTGTTCCTGCCCTATAACTTACATGTTGGTGACCAAAGTTGCCAAAACGTGTTTATTTGTGCTGAAAAACACGTTTTGACAACTTCTGCACACTGGGGTTAAGGGCTGACTCAGTGGGCTCTTCTGAGCCAGTCAGTTACACTGTGATTACAGGAGTTGAGAAAACGCGTTTTTTTCGGGCTGAAAAACACGTTTTGAAAAGTGTTCTGTTCCTGCCCTATAACTTACATGTTGGTGACCAAAGTTGCCAAAACGTGTTTATTTGTGCTGAAAAACACGTTTTGACAACTTCTGCACACTGGGGTTAAGGGCTGACTCAGTGGGCTCTTCTGAGCCAGTCAGTTACACTGTGATTCCAAGAGTTGAGAAAACGCGTTTATTTCGGGCTGAAAAACACGTTTTGAAAAGTGTTCTGTTCCTGCCCTATAACTTACATGTTGGTGACCAAAGTTGCCAAAACGTGTTTATTTGTGCTTAAAAACACGTTTTGACAACTTCTGCACACTGGGGTTAAGGGCTGACTCAGTGGGCTCTTCTGAGCCAGTCAGTTACACTGTGATTCCAGGAGTTGAGAAAACGCGTTTATTTCGGGCTGAAAAACACGTTTTGAAAAGTGTTCTGTTCCTGCCCTATAACTTACATGTTGGTGACCAAAGTTGCCAAAACGTGTTTATTTGTGCTGAAAAACACGTTTTGACAACTTCTGCACACTGGGGTTAAGGGCTGACTCAGTGGGCTCTTCTGAGCCAGTCAGTTACACTGTGATTCCAAGGGTTGAGAAAACGCGTTTATTTCGGGCTGAAAAACACGTTTTGAAAAGTGTTCTGTTCCTGCCCTATAACTTACATGTTGTTGACCAAAGTTGCCAAAACGTGTTTATTTGTGCTGAAAAACACGTTTTGACAACTTCTGCACACTGGGGTTAAGGGCTGACTCAGTGGGCTCTTCTGAGCCAGTCAGTTACACTGTGATTCCAAGAGTTGAGAAAACGCGTTTATTTCGGGCTGAAAAACACGTTTTGAAAAGTGTTCTGTTCCTGCCCTATAACTTACATGTTGTTGACCTAAGTTGCCAAAACGTGTTTATTTGTGCTGAAAAACACGTTTTGACAACTTCTGCACACTGGGGTTAAGGGCTGACTCAGTGGGCTCTTCTGAGCCAGTCAGTTACACTGTGATTCCAGGAGTTGAGAAAACGCGTTTATTTCGGGCTGAAAAACACGTTTTGAAAAGTGTTCTGTTCCTGCCCTATAACTTACATGTTGGTGACCAAAGTTGCCAAAACGTGTTTATTTGTGCTGAAAAACACGTTTTGACAACTTCTGCACACTG
This sequence comes from Lepisosteus platostomus, assembly GCF_059453375.1. Lineage (NCBI taxonomy): Eukaryota > Metazoa > Chordata > Actinopteri > Semionotiformes > Lepisosteidae > Lepisosteus > Lepisosteus platostomus. The sequence continues at coordinate 130,279 of NW_028291695.1, forward strand.
GGGTTAAGGGCTGAATCAGTGGGCTCTTCTGAGCCAGTCAGTTACACTGTGATTCCAAGAGTTGAGAAAACGCGTTTATTTCGGGCTGAAAAACACGTTTTGAAAAGTGTTCTGTTCCTGCCCTATAACTTACATGTTGGTGACCAAAGTTGCCAAAACGTGTTTATTTGTGCTTAAAAACAAGTTTTGACAACTTCTGCACACTGGGGTTAAGGGCTGACTCAGTGGGCTCTTCTGAGCCAGTCAGTTACACTGTGATTCCAAGGGTTGAGAAAACGCGTTTATTTCGGGCTGAAAAACACGTTTTGAAAAGTGTTCTGTTCCTGCCCTATAACTTACATGTTGTTGACCAAAGTTGCCAAAACGTGTTTATTTGTGCTGAAAAACACGTTTTGACAACTTCTGCACACTGGGGTTAAGGGCTGACTCATTGGGCTCTTCTGAGCCAGTCAGTTACACTGTGATTCCAAGGGTTGAGAAAACGCGTTTATTTCGGGCTGAAAAACACGTTTTGAAAAGTGTTCTGTTCCTGCCCTATAACTTACATGTAGTTGACCAAAGTTGCCAAAACGTGTTTATTTGTGCTGAAAAACACGTTTTGACAACTTCTGCACACTGGGGTTAAGGGCTGACTCAGTGGGCTCTTCTGAGCCAGTCAGTTACACTGTGATTCCAGGAGTTGAGAAAACGCGTTTATTTCGGGCTGAAAAACACGTTTTGAAAAGTGTTCTGTTCCTGCCCTATAACTTACATGTTGTTGACCAAAGTTGCCAAAACGTGTTTATTTGTGCTGAAAAACACGTTTTGACAACTTCTGCACACTGGGGTTAAGGGCTGACTCAGTGGGCTCTTCTGAGCCAGTCAGTTACACTGTGATTCCAGGAGTTGAGAAAACGCGTTTATTTCGGGCTGAAAAACACGTTTTGAAAAGTGTTCTGTTCCTGCCCTATAACTTACATGTTGGTGACCAAAGTTGCCAAAACGTGTTTATTTGTGCTTAAAAACACGTTTTGACAACTTCTGCACACTGGGGTTAAGGGCTGACTCAGTGGGCTCTTCTGAGCCAGTCAGTTACACTGTGATTCCAAGGGTTGAGAAAACGCGTTTATTTCGGGCTGAAAAACACGTTTTGAAAAGTGTTCTGTTCCTGCCCTATAACTTACATGTTGTTGACCAAAGTTGCCAAAACGTGTTTATTTGTGCTGAAAAACACGTTTTGACAACTTCTGCACACTGGGGTTAAGGGCTGACTCAGTGGGCTCTTCTGAGCCAGTCAGTTACACTGTGATTCCAGGAGTTGAGAAAACGCGTTTATTTCGGGCTGAAAAACACGTTTTGAAAAGTGTTCTGTTCCTGCCCTATAACTTACATGTTGTTGACCAAAGTTGCCAAAATGTGTTTATTTGTGCTGAAAAACACGTTTTGACAACTTCTGCACACTGGGGTTAAGGGCTGACTCAGTGGGCTCTTCTGAGCCAGTCAGTTACACTGTGATTCCAGGAGTTGAGAAAACGCGTTTATTTCGGGCTGAAAAACACGTTTTGAAAAGTGTTCTGTTCCTGCCCTATAACTTACATGTTGGTGACCAAAGTTGCCAAAACGTGTTTATTTGTGCTTAAAAACACGTTTTGACAACTTCTGCACACTGGGGTTAAGGGCTGACTCAGTGGGCTCTTCTGAGCCAGTCAGTTACACTGTGATTCCAAGGGTTGAGAAAACGCGTTTATTTCGGGCTGAAAAACACGTTTTGAAAAGTGTTCTGTTCCTGCCCTATAACTTACATGTTGGTGACCAAAGTTGCCAAAACGTGTTTATTTGTGCTGAAAAACACGTTTTGACAACTTCTGCACACTGGGGTTAAGGGCTGACTCAGTGGGCTCTTCTGAGCCAGTCAGTTACACTGTGATTCCAAGAGTTGAGAAAACGCGTTTATTTCGGGCTGAAAAACACGTTTTGAAAAGTGTTCTGTTCCTGCCCTATAACTTACATGTTGGTGACCAAAGTTGCCAAAACGTGTTTATTTGTGCTGAAAAACACGTTTTGACAACTTCTGCACACTGGGGTTAAGGGCTGAATCAGTGGGCTCTTCTGAGCCAGTCAGTTACACTGTGATTCCAAGAGTTGAGAAAACGCGTTTATTTCGGGCTGAAAAACACGTTTTGAAAAGTGTTCTGTTCCTGCCCTATAACTTACATGTTGTTGACCAAAGTTGCCAAAACGTGTTTATTTGTGCTGAAAAACACGTTTTGACAACTTCTGCACACTGGGGTTAAGGGCTGACTCAGTGGGCTCTTCTGAGCCAGTCAGTTACACTGTGATTCCAAGAGTTGAGAAAACGCGTTTATTTCGGGCTGAAAAACACGTTTTGAAAAGTGTTCTGTTCCTGCCCTATAACTTACATGTTGTTGACCAAAGTTGCCAAAACGTGTTTATTTGTGCTGAAAAACACGTTTTGACAACTTCTGCACACTGGGGTTAAGGGCTGACTCAGTGGGCTCTTCTGAGCCAGTCAGTTACACTGTGATTCCAAGAGTTGAGAAAACGCGTTTATTTCGGGCTGAAAAACACGTTTTGAAAAGTGTTCTGTTCCTGCCCTATAACTTACATGTTGGTGACCAAAGTTGCCAAAACGTGTTTATTTGTGCTGAAAAACACGTTTTGACAACTTCTGCACACTGGGGTTAAGGGCTGAATCAGTGGGCTCTTCTGAGCCAGTCAGTTACACTGTGATTCCAAGAGTTGAGAAAACGCGTTTATTTCGGGCTGAAAAACACGTTTTGAAAAGTGTTCTGTTCCTGCCCTATAACTTACATGTTGGTGACCAAAGTTGCCAAAACGTGTTAATTTGTGCTTAAAAACACGTTTTGACAACTTCTGCACACTGGGGTTAAGGGCTGACTCAGTGGGCTCTTCTGAGCCAGTCAGTTACACTGTGATTCCAGGAGTTGAGAAAACGCGTTTATTTCGGGCTGAAAAACACGTTTTGAAAAGTGTTCTGTTCCTGCCCTATAACTTACATGTTGGTGACCAAAGTTGCCAAAACGTGTTTATTTGTGCTGAAAAACACGTTTTGACAACTTCTGCACACTGGGGTTAAGGGCTGACTCAGTGGGCTCTTCTGAGCCAGTCAGTTACACTGTGATTCCAAGGGTTGAGAAAACGCGTTTATTTCGGGCTGAAAAACACGTTTTGAAAAGTGTTCTGTTCCTGCCCTATAACTTACATGTTGTTGACCAAAGTTGCCAAAACGTGTTTATTTGTGCTGAAAAACACGTTTTGACAACTTCTGCACACTGGGGTTAAGGGCTGACTCAGTGGGCTCTTCTGAGCCAGTCAGTTACACTGTGATTCCAAGAGTTGAGAAAACGCGTTTATTTCGGGCTGAAAAACACGTTTTGAAAAGTGTTCTGTTCCTGCCCTATAACTTACATGTTGGTGACCAAAGTTGCCAAAACGTGTTTATTTGGGCTGAAAAACACGTTTTGACAACTTCTGCACACTGGGGTTAAGGGCTGACTCAGTGGGCTCTTCTGAGCCAGTCAGTTACACTGTGATTCCAAGAGTTGAGAAAACGCGTTTATTTCGGGCTGAAAAACACGTTTTGAAAAGTGTTCTGTTCCTGCCCTATAACTTACATGTTGTTGACCAAAGTTGCCAAAACGTGTTTATTTGGGCTGAAAAACACGTTTTGACAACTTCTGCACACTGGGGTTAAGGGCTGACTCAGTGGGCTCTTCTGAGCCAGTCAGTTACACTGTGATTCCAAGGGTTGAGAAAACGCGTTTATTTCGGGCTGAAAAACACGTTTTGAAAAGTGTTCTGTTCCTGCCCTATAACTTACATGTTGGTGACCAAAGTTGCCAAAACGTGTTTATTTGGGCTGAAAAACACGTTTTGACAACTTCTGCACACTGGGGTTAAGGGCTGACTCAGTGGGCTCTTCTGAGCCAGTCAGTTACACTGTGATTCCAAGAGTTGAGAAAACGCGTTTATTTCGGGCTGAAAAACACGTTTTGAAAAGTGTTCTGTTCCTGCCCTATAACTTACATGTTGTTGACCAAAGTTGCCAAAACGTGTTTATTTGGGCTGAAAAACACGTTTTGACAACTTCTGCACACTGGGGTTAAGGGCTGACTCAGTGGGCTCTTCTGAGCCAGTCAGTTACACTGTGATTCCAGGAGTTGAGAAAACGCGTTTATTTCGGGCTGAAAAACACGTTTTGAAAAGTGTTCTGTTCCTGCCCTATAACTTACATGTTGTTGACCAAAGTTGCCAAAACGTGTTTATTTGTGCTGAAAAACACGTTTTGACAACTTCTGCACACTGGGGTTAAGGGCTGACTCAGTGGGCTCTTCTGAGCCAGTCAGTTACACTGTGATTCCAAGAGTTGAGAAAACGCGTTTATTTCGGGCTGAAAAACACGTTTTGAAAAGTGTTCTGTTCCTGCCCTATAACTTACATGTTGTTGACCAAAGTTGCCAAAACGTGTTTATTTGTGCTGAAAAACACGTTTTGACAACTTCTGGACACTGGGGTTAAGGGCTGACTCAGTGGGCTCTTCTGAGCCAGTCAGTTACACTGTGATTCCAGGAGTTGAGAAAACGCGTTTATTTCGGGCTGAAAAACACGTTTTGAAAAGTGTTCTGTTCCTGCCCTATAACTTACATGTTGGTGACCAAAGTTGCCAAAACGTGTTTATTTGTGCTGAAAAACACGTTTTGACAACTTCTGCACACTGGGGTTAAGGGCTGAATCAGTGGGGTCTTCTGAGCCAGTCAGTTACACTGTGATTCCAAGAGTTGAGAAAACGCGTTTATTTCGGGCTGAAAAACACGTTTTGAAAAGTGTTCTGTTCCTGCCCTATAACTTACATGTTGGTGACCAAAGTTGCCAAAACGTGTTTATTTGTGCTTAAAAACACGTTTTGACAACTTCTGCACACTGGGGTTAAGGGCTGACTCAGTGGGCTCTTCTGAGCCAGTCAGTTACACTGTGATTCCAAGGGTTGAGAAAACGCGTTTATTTCGGGCTGAAAAACACGTTTTGAAAAGTATTCTGTTCCTGCCCTATAACTTACATGTTGGTGACCAAAGTTGCCAAAACGTGTTTATTTGTGCTGAAAAACACGTTTTGACAACTTCTGCACACTGGGGTTAAGGGCTGACTCAGTGGGCTCTTCTGAGCCAGTCAGTTACACTGTGATTCCAAGGGTTGAGAAAACGCGTTTATTTCGGGCTGAAAAACACGTTTTGAAAAGTGTTCTGTTCCTGCCCTATAACTTACATGTTGTTGACCAAAGTTGCCAAAACGTGTTTATGTGTGCTGAAAAACACGTTTTGACAACTTCTGCACACTGGGGTTAAGGGCTGACTCAGTGGGCTCTTCTGAGCCAGTCAGTTACACTGTGATTCCAAGAGTTGAGAAAACGCGTTTATTTCGGGCTGAAAAACACGTTTTGAAAAGTGTTCTGTTCCTGCCCTATAACTTACATGTTGGTGACCAAAGTTGCCAAAACGTGTTTATTTGGGCTGAAAAACACGTTTTGACAACTTCTGCACACTGGGGTTAAGGGCTGACTCAGAGGGCTCTTCTGAGCCAGTCAGTTACACTGTGATTCCAAGAGTTGAGAAAACGCGTTTATTTCGGGCTGAAAAACACGTTTTGAAAAGTGTTCTGTTCCTGCCCTATAACTTACATGTTGTTGACCAAAGTTGCCAAAACGTGTTTATTTGGGCTGAAAAACACGTTTTGACAACTTCTGCACACTGGGGTTAAGGGCTGACTCAGTGGGCTCTTCGGAGCCAGTCAGTTACACTGTGATTCCAAGGGTTGAGAAAACGCGTTTATTTCGGGCTGAAAAACACGTTTTGAAAAGTGTTCTGTTCCTGCCCTATAACTTACATGTTGTTGACCAAAGTTGCCAAAACGTGTTTATTTGTGCTGAAAAACACGTTTTGACAACTTCTGCACACTGGGGTTAAGGGCTGACTCAGTGGGCTCTTCTGAGCAAGTCAGTTACACTGTGATTCCAGGAGTTGAGAAAACGCGTTTATTTCGGGCTGAAAAACACGTTTTGAAAAGTGTTCTGTTCCTGCCCTATAACTTACATGTTGGTGACCAAAGTTGCCAAAACGTGTTTATTTGTGCTGAAAAACACGTTTTGACAACTTCTGCACACTGGGGTTAAGGGCTGAATCAGTGGGCTCTTCTGAGCCAGTCAGTTACACTGTGATTCCAAGAGTTGAGAAAACGCGTTTATTTCGGGCTGAAAAACACGTTTTGAAAAGTGTTCTGTTCCTGCCCTATAACTTACATGTTGGTGACCAAAGTTGCCAAAACGTGTTTATTTGTGCTTAAAAACACGTTTTGACAACTTCTGCACACTGGGGTTAAGGGCTGACTCAGTGGGCTCTTCTGAGCCAGTCAGTTACACTGTGATTCCAGGAGTTGAGAAAACGCGTTTATTTCGGGCTGAAAAACACGTTTTGAAAAGTGTTCTGTTCCTGCCCTATAACTTACATGTTGGTGACCAAAGTTGCCAAAACGTGTTTATTTGTGCTGAAAAACACGTTTTGACAACTTCTGCACACTGGGGTTAAGGGCTGACTCAGTGGGCTCTTCTGAGCCAGTCAGTTACACTGTGATTCCAAGAGTTGAGAAAACGCGTTTATTTCGGGCTGAAAAACACGTTTTGAAAAGTGTTCTGTTCCTGCCCTATAACTTACATGTTGGTGACCAAAGTTGCCAAAACGTGTTTATTTGTGCTTAAAAACAAGTTTTGACAACTTCTGCACACTGGGGTTAAGGGCTGACTCAGTGGGCTCTTCTGAGCCAGTCAGTTACACTGTGATTCCAAGGGTTGAGAAAACGCGTTTATTTCGGGCTGAAAAACACGTTTTGAAAAGTGTTCTGTTCCTGCCCTATAACTTACATGTTGTTGACCAAAGTTGCCAAAACGTGTTTATTTGTGCTGAAAAACACGTTTTGACAACTTCTGCACACTGGGGTTAAGGGCTGACTCATTGGGCTCTTCTGAGCCAGTCAGTTACACTGTGATTCCAAGGGTTGAGAAAACGCGTTTATTTCGGGCTGAAAAACACGTTTTGAAAAGTGTTCTGTTCCTGCCCTATAACTTACATGTTGTTGACCAAAGTTGCCAAAACGTGTTTATTTGTGCTGAAAAACACGTTTTGACAACTTCTGCACACTGGGGTTAAGGGCTGACTCAGTGGGCTCTTCTGAGCCAGTCAGTTACACTGTGATTCCAGGAGTTGAGAAAACGCGTTTATTTCGGGCTGAAAAACACGTTTTGAAAAGTGTTCTGTTCCTGCCCTATAACTTACATGTTGTTGACCAAAGTTGCCAAAACGTGTTTATTTGTGCTGAAAAACACGTTTTGACAACTTCTGCACACTGGGGTTAAGGGCTGACTCAGTGGGCTCTTCTGAGCCAGTCAGTTACACTGTGATTCCAGGAGTTGAGAAAACGCGTTTATTTCGGGCTGAAAAACACGTTTTGAAAAGTGTTCTGTTCCTGCCCTATAACTTACATGTTGGTGACCAAAGTTGCCAAAACGTGTTTATTTGTGCTTAAAAACACGTTTTGACAACTTCTGCACACTGGGGTTAAGGGCTGACTCAGTGGGCTCTTCTGAGCCAGTCAGTTACACTGTGATTCCAAGGGTTGAGAAAACGCGTTTATTTCGGGCTGAAAAACACGTTTTGAAAAGTGTTCTGTTCCTGCCCTATAACTTACATGTTGGTGACCAAAGTTGCCAAAACGTGTTTATTTGTGCTGAAAAACACGTTTTGACAACTTCTGCACACTGGGGTTAAGGGCTGACTCAGTGGGCTCTTCTGAGCCAGTCAGTTACACTGTGATTCCAAGAGTTGAGAAAACGCGTTTATTTCGGGCTGAAAAACACGTTTTGAAAAGTGTTCTGTTCCTGCCCTATAACTTACATGTTGGTGACCAAAGTTGCCAAAACGTGTTTATTTGTGCTGAAAAACACGTTTTGACAACTTCTGCACACTGGGGTTAAGGGCTGAATCAGTGGGCTCTTCTGAGCCAGTCAGTTACACTGTGATTCCAAGAGTTGAGAAAACGCGTTTATTTCGGGCTGAAAAACACGTTTTGAAAAGTGTTCTGTTCCTGCCCTATAACTTACATGTTGTTGACCAAAGTTGCCAAAACGTGTTTATTTGTGCTGAAAAACACGTTTTGACAACTTCTGCACACTGGGGTTAAGGGCTGACTCAGTGGGCTCTTCTGAGCCAGTCAGTTACACTGTGATTCCAAGAGTTGAGAAAACGCGTTTATTTCGGGCTGAAAAACACGTTTTGAAAAGTGTTCTGTTCCTGCCCTATAACTTACATGTTGTTGACCAAAGTTGCCAAAACGTGTTTATTTGTGCTGAAAAACACGTTTTGACAACTTCTGCACACTGGGGTTAAGGGCTGACTCAGTGGGCTCTTCTGAGCCAGTCAGTTACACTGTGATTCCAGGAGTTGAGAAAACGCGTTTATTTCGGGCTGAAAAACACGTTTTGAAAAGTGTTCTGTTCCTGCCCTATAACTTACATGTTGGTGACCAAAGTTGCCAAAACGTGTTTATTTGTGCTGAAAAACACGTTTTGACAACTTCTGCACACTGGGGTTAAGGGCTGAATCAGTGGGCTCTTCTGAGCCAGTCAGTTACACTGTGATTCCAAGAGTTGAGAAAACGCGTTTATTTCGGGCTGAAAAACACGTTTTGAAAAGTGTTCTGTTCCTGCCCTATAACTTACATGTTGGTGACCAAAGTTGCCAAAACGTGTTTATTTGTGCTTAAAAACACGTTTTGACAACTTCTGCACACTGGGGTTAAGGGCTGACTCAGTGGGCTCTTCTGAGCCAGTCAGTTACACTGTGATTCCAGGAGTTGAGAAAACGCGTTTATTTCGGGCTGAAAAACACGTTTTGAAAAGTGTTCTGTTCCTGCCCTATAACTTACATGTTGTTGACCAAAGTTGCCAAAACGTGTTTATTTGTGCTGAAAAACACGTTTTGACAACTTCTGCACACTGGGGTTAAGGGCTGACTCAGTGGGCTCTTCTGAGCCAGTCAGTTACACTGTGATTCCAGGAGTTGAGAAAACGCGTTTATTTCGGGCTGAAAAACACGTTTTGAAAAGTGTTCTGTTCCTGCCCTATAACTTACATGTTGGTGACCAAAGTTGCCAAAACGTGTTTATTTGTGCTTAAAAACACGTTTTGACAACTTCTGCACACTGGGGTTAAGGGCTGACTCAGTGGGCTCTTCTGAGCCAGTCAGTTACACTGTGATTCCAAGGGTTGAGAAAACGCGTTTATTTCGGGCTGAAAAACACGTTTTGAAAAGTGTTCTGTTCCTGCCCTATAACTTACATGTTGGTGACCAAAGTTGCCAAAACGTGTTTATTTGTGCTGAAAAACACGTTTTGACAACTTCTGCACACTGGGGTTAAGGGCTGACTCAGTGGGCTCTTCTGAGTCAGTCAGTTACACTGTGATTCCAAGGGTTGAGAAAACGCGTTTATTTCGGGCTGAAAAACACGTTTTGAAAAGTGTTCTGTTCCTGCCCTATAACTTACATGTTGGTGACCAAAGTTGCCAAAACGTGTTTATTTGTGCTTAAAAACACGTTTTGACAACTTCTGCACACTGGGGTTAAGGGCTGACTCAGTGGGCTCTTCTGAGCCAGTCAGTTACACTGTGATTCCAGGAGTTGAGAAAACGCGTTTATTTCGGGCTGAAAAACACGTTTTGAAAAGTGTTCTGTTCCTGCCCTATAACTTACATGTTGTTGACCAAAGTTGCCAAAACGTGTTTATTTGTGCTGAAAAACACGTTTTGACAACTTCTGCACACTGGGGTTAAGGGCTGACTCAGTGGGCTCTTCTGAGCCAGTCAGTTACACTGTGATTCCAGGAGTTGAGAAAACGCGTTTATTTCGGGCTGAAAAACACGTTTTGAAAAGTGTTCTGTTCCTGCCCTATAACTTACATGTTGGTGACCAAAGTTGCCAAAACGTGTTTATTTGTGCTTAAAAACACGTTTTGACAACTTCTGCACACTGGGGTTAAGGGCTGACTCAGTGGGCTCTTCTGAGCCAGTCAGTTACACTGTGATTCCAAGGGTTGAGAAAACGCGTTTATTTCGGGCTGAAAAACACGTTTTGAAAAGTGTTCTGTTCCTGCCCTATAACTTACATGTTGGTGACCAAAGTTGCCAAAACGTGTTTATTTGTGCTGAAAAACACGTTTTGACAACTTCTGCACACTGGGGTTAAGGGCTGACTCAGTGGGCTCTTCTGAGCCAGTCAGTTACACTGTGATTCCAAGGGTTGAGAAAACGCGTTTATTTCGGGCTGAAAAACACGTTTTGAAAAGTGTTCTGTTCCTGCCCTATAACTTACATGTTGGTGACCAAAGTTGCCAAAACGTGTTTATTTGTGCTGAAAAACACGTTTTGACAACTTCTGCACACTGGGGTTAAGGGCTGAATCAGTGGGCTCTTCTGAGCCAGTCAGTTACACTGTGATTCCAGGAGTTGAGAAAACGCGTTTATTTCGGGCTGAAAAACACGTTTTGAAAAGTGTTCTGTTCCTGCCCTATAACTTACATGTTGGTGACCAAAGTTGCCAAAACGTGTTTATTTGTGCTGAAAAACACGTTTTGACAACTTCTGCACACTGGGGTTAAGGGCTGACTCAGTGGGCTCTTCTGAGCCAGTCAGTTACACTGTGATTCCAAGGGTTGAGAAAACGCGTTTATTTCGGGCTGAAAAACACGTTTTGAAAAGTGTTCTGTTCCTGCCCTATAACTTACATGTTGGTGACCAAAGTTGCCAAAACGTGTTTATTTGTGCTGAAAAACACGTTTTGACAACTTCTGCACACTGGGGTTAAGGGCTGACTCAGTGGGCTCTTCTGAGTCAGTCAGTTACACTGTGATTCCAAGGGTTGAGAAAACGCGTTTATTTCGGGCTGAAAAACACGTTTTGAAAAGTGTTCTGTTCCTGCCCTATAACTTACATGTTGGTGACCAAAGTTGCCAAAACGTGTTTATTTGTGCTTAAAAACACGTTTTGACAACTTCTGCACACTGGGGTTAAGGGCTGACTCAGTGGGCTCTTCTGAGCCAGTCAGTTACACTGTGATTCCAGGAGTTGAGAAAACGCGTTTATTTCGGGCTGAAAAACACGTTTTGAAAAGTGTTCTGTTCCTGCCCTATAACTTACATGTTGTTGACCAAAGTTGCCAAAACGTGTTTATTTGTGCTGAAAAACACGTTTTGACAACTTCTGCACACTGGGGTTAAGGGCTGACTCAGTGGGCTCTTCTGAGCCAGTCAGTTACACTGTGATTCCAGGAGTTGAGAAAACGCGTTTATTTCGGGCTGAAAAACACGTTTTGAAAAGTGTTCTGTTCCTGCCCTATAACTTACATGTTGGTGACCAAAGTTGCCAAAACGTGTTTATTTGTGCTTAAAAACACGTTTTGACAACTTCTGCACACTGGGGTTAAGGGCTGACTCAGTGGGCTCTTCTGAGCCAGTCAGTTACACTGTGATTCCAAGGGTTGAGAAAACGCGTTTATTTCGGGCTGAAAAACACGTTTTGAAAAGTGTTCTGTTCCTGCCCTATAACTTACATGTTGGTGACCAAAGTTGCCAAAACGTGTTTATTTGTGCTGAAAAACACGTTTTGACAACTTCTGCACACTGGGGTTAAGGGCTGACTCAGTGGGCTCTTCTGAGCCAGTCAGTTACACTGTGATTCCAAGGGTTGAGAAAACGCGTTTATTTCGGGCTGAAAAACACGTTTTGAAAAGTGTTCTGTTCCTGCCCTATAACTTACATGTTGGTGACCAAAGTTGCCAAAACGTGTTTATTTGTGCTGAAAAACACGTTTTGACAACTTCTGCACACTGGGGTTAAGGGCTGAATCAGTGGGCTCTTCTGAGCCAGTCAGTTACACTGTGATTCCAGGAGTTGAGAAAACGCGTTTATTTCGGGCTGAAAAACACGTTTTGAAAAGTGTTCTGTTCCTGCCCTATAACTTACATGTTGGTGACCAAAGTTGCCAAAACGTGTTTATTTGTGCTGAAAAACACGTTTTGACAACTTCTGCACACTGGGGTTAAGGGCTGACTCAGTGGGCTCTTCTGAGCCAGTCAGTTACACTGTGATTCCAAGGGTTGAGAAAACGCGTTTATTTCGGGCTGAAAAACACGTTTTGAAAAGTGTTCTGTTCCTGCCCTATAACTTACATGTTGGTGACCAAAGTTGCCAAAACGTGTTTATTTGTGCTGAAAAACACGTTTTGACAACTTCTGCACACTGGGGTTAAGGGCTGAATCAGTGGGCTCTTCTGAGCCAGTCAGTTACACTGTGATTCCAGGAGTTGAGAAAACGCGTTTATTTCGGGCTGAAAAACACGTTTTGAAAAGTGTTCTGTTCCTGCCCTATAACTTACATGTTGGTGACCAAAGTTGCCAAAACGTGTTTATTTGTGCTGAAAAACACGTTTTGACAACTTCTGCACACTGGGGTTAAGGGCTGAATCAGTGGGCTCTTCTGAGCCAGTCAGTTACACTGTGATTCCAAGAGTTGAGAAAACGCGTTTATTTCGGGCTGAAAAACACGTTTTGAAAAGTGTTCTGTTCCTGCCCTATAACTTACATGTTGGTGACCAAAGTTGCCAAAACGTGTTTATTTGTGCTTAAAAACACGTTTTGACAACTTCTGCACACTGGGGTTAAGGGCTGACTCAGTGGGCTCTTCTGAGCCAGTCAGTTACACTGTGATTCCAGGAGTTGAGAAAACGCGTTTATTTCGGGCTGAAAAACACGTTTTGAAAAGTGTTCTGTTCCTGCCCTATAACTTACATGTTGGTGACCAAAGTTGCCAAAACGTGTTTATTTGTGCTGAAAAACACGTTTTGACAACTTCTGCACACTGGGGTTAAGGGCTGACTCAGTGGGCTCTTCTGAGCCAGTCAGTTACACTGTGATTCCAAGAGTTGAGAAAACGCGTTTATTTCGGGCTGAAAAACACGTTTTGAAAAGTGTTCTGTTCCTGCCCTATAACTTACATGTTGGTGACCAAAGTTGCCAAAACGTGTTTATTTGTGCTTAAAAACAAGTTTTGACAACTTCTGCACACTGGGGTTAAGGGCTGACTCAGTGGGCTCTTCTGAGCCAGTCAGTTACACTGTGATTCCAAGGGTTGAGAAAACGCGTTTATTTCGGGCTGAAAAACACGTTTTGAAAAGTGTTCTGTTCCTGCCCTATAACTTACATGTTGTTGACCAAAGTTGCCAAAACGTGTTTATTTGTGCTGAAAAACACGTTTTGACAACTTCTGCACACTGGGGTTAAGGGCTGACTCATTGGGCTCTTCTGAGCCAGTCAGTTACACTGTGATTCCAAGGGTTGAGAAAACGCGTTTATTTCGGGCTGAAAAACACGTTTTGAAAAGTGTTCTGTTCCTGCCCTATAACTTACATGTTGTTGACCAAAGTTGCCAAAACGTGTTTATTTGTGCTGAAAAACACGTTTTGACAACTTCTGCACACTGGGGTTAAGGGCTGACTCAGTGGGCTCTTCTGAGCCAGTCAGTTACACTGTGATTCCAGGAGTTGAGAAAACGCGTTTATTTCGGGCTGAAAAACACGTTTTGAAAAGTGTTCTGTTCCTGCCCTATAACTTACATGTTGTTGACCAAAGTTGCCAAAACGTGTTTATTTGTGCTGAAAAACACGTTTTGACAACTTCTGCACACTGGGGTTAAGGGCTGACTCAGTGGGCTCTTCTGAGCCAGTCAGTTACACTGTGATTCCAGGAGTTGAGAAAACGCGTTTATTTCGGGCTGAAAAACACGTTTTGAAAAGTGTTCTGTTCCTGCCCTATAACTTACATGTTGGTGACCAAAGTTGCCAAAACGTGTTTATTTGTGCTTAAAAACACGTTTTGACAACTTCTGCACACTGGGGTTAAGGGCTGACTCAGTGGGCTCTTCTGAGCCAGTCAGTTACACTGTGATTCCAAGGGTTGAGAAAACGCGTTTATTTCGGGCTGAAAAACACGTTTTGAAAAGTGTTCTGTTCCTGCCCTATAACTTACATGTTGGTGACCAAAGTTGCCAAAACGTGTTTATTTGTGCTGAAAAACACGTTTTGACAACTTCTGCACACTGGGGTTAAGGGCTGACTCAGTGGGCTCTTCTGAGCCAGTCAGTTACACTGTGATTCCAAGAGTTGAGAAAACGCGTTTATTTCGGGCTGAAAAACACGTTTTGAAAAGTGTTCTGTTCCTGCCCTATAACTTACATGTTGGTGACCAAAGTTGCCAAAACGTGTTTATTTGTGCTGAAAAACACGTTTTGACAACTTCTGCACACTGGGGTTAAGGGCTGAATCAGTGGGCTCTTCTGAGCCAGTCAGTTACACTGTGATTCCAAGAGTTGAGAAAACGCGTTTATTTCGGGCTGAAAAACACGTTTTGAAAAGTGTTCTGTTCCTGCCCTATAACTTACATGTTGTTGACCAAAGTTGCCAAAACGTGTTTATTTGTGCTGAAAAACACGTTTTGACAACTTCTGCACACTGGGGTTAAGGGCTGACTCAGTGGGCTCTTCTGAGCCAGTCAGTTACACTGTGATTCCAAGAGTTGAGAAAACGCGTTTATTTCGGGCTGAAAAACACGTTTTGAAAAGTGTTCTGTTCCTGCCCTATAACTTACATGTTGTTGACCAAAGTTGCCAAAACGTGTTTATTTGTGCTGAAAAACACGTTTTGACAACTTCTGCACACTGGGGTTAAGGGCTGACTCAGTGGGCTCTTCTGAGCCAGTCAGTTACACTGTGATTCCAGGAGTTGAGAAAACGCGTTTATTTCGGGCTGAAAAACACGTTTTGAAAAGTGTTCTGTTCCTGCCCTATCACTTACATGTTGGTGACCAAAGTTGCCAAAACGTGTTTATTTGTGCTGAAAAACACGTTTTGACAACTTCTGCACACTGGGGTTAAGGGCTGAATCAGTGGGCTCTTCTGAGCCAGTCAGTTACACTGTGATTCCAAGAGTTGAGAAAACGCGTTTATTTCGGGCTGAAAAACACGTTTTGAAAAGTGTTCTGTTCCTGCCCTATAACTTACATGTTGGTGACCAAAGTTGCCAAAACGTGTTTATTTGTGCTGAAAAACACGTTTTGACAACTTCTGCACACTGGGGTTAAGGGCTGACTCAGTGGGCTCTTCTGAGCCAGTCAGTTACACTGTGATTCCAGGAGTTGAGAAAACGCGTTTATTTCGGGCTGAAAAACACGTTTTGAAAAGTGTTCTGTTCCTGCCCTATAACTTACATGTTGGTGACCAAAGTTGCCAAAACGTGTTTATTTGTGCTGAAAAACACGTTTTGACAACTTCTGCACACTGGGGTTAAGGGCTGACTCAGTGGGCTCTTCTGAGCCAGTCAGTTACACTGTGATTCCAAGGGTTGAGAAAACGCGTTTATTTCGGGCTGAAAAACACGTTTTGAAAAGTGTTCTGTTCCTGCCCTATAACTTACATGTTGGTGACCAAAGTTGCCAAAACGTGTTTATTTGTGCTTAAAAACACGTTTTGACAACTTCTGCACACTGGGGTTAAGGGCTGACTCAGTGGGCTCTTCTGAGCCAGTCAGTTACACTGTGATTCCAAGGGTTGAGAAAACGCGTTTATTTCGGGCTGAAAAACACGTTTTGAAAAGTGTTCTGTTCCTGCCCTATAACTTACATGTTGTTGACCAAAGTTGCCAAAACGTGTTTATTTGTGCTGAAAAACACGTTTTGACAACTTCTGCACACTGGGGTTAAGGGCTGACTCAGTGGGCTCTTCTGAGCCAGTCAGTTACACTGTGATTCCAAGAGTTGAGAAAACGCGTTTATTTCGGGCTGAAAAACACGTTTTGAAAAGTGTTCTGTTCCTGCCCTATAACTTACATGTTGGTGACCAAAGTTGCCAAAACGTGTTTATTTGGGCTGAAAAACACGTTTTGACAACTTCTGCACACTGGGGTTAAGGGCTGACTCAGTGGGCTCTTCTGAGCCAGTCAGTTACACTGTGATTCCAAGAGTTGAGAAAACGCGTTTATTTCGGGCTGAAAAACACGTTTTGAAAAGTGTTCTGTTCCTGCCCTATAACGTACATGTTGTTGACCAAAGTTGCCAAAACGTGTTTATTTGGGCTGAAAAACACGTTTTGACAACTTCTGCACACTGGGGTTAAGGGCTGACTCAGTGGGCTCTTCTGAGCCAGTCAGTTACACTGTGATTCCAAGGGTTGAGAAAACGCGTTTATTTCGGGCTGAAAAACACGTTTTGAAAAGTGTTCTGTTCCTGCCCTATAACTTACATGTTGGTGACCAAAGTTGCCAAAACGTGTTTATTTGGGCTGAAAAACACGTTTTGACAACTTCTGCACACTGGGGTTAAGGGCTGAATCAGTGGGCTCTTCTGAGCCAGTCAGTTACACTGTGATTCCAAGAGTTGAGAAAACGCGTTTATTTCGGGCTGAAAAACACGTTTTGAAAAGTGTTCTGTTCCTGCCCTATAACTTACATGTTGGTGACCAAAGTTGCCAAAACGTGTTTATTTGTGCTTAAAAACAAGTTTTGACAACTTCTGCACACTGGGGTTAAGGGCTGACTCAGTGGGCTCTTCTGAGCCAGTCAGTTACACTGTGATTCCAAGGGTTGAGAAAACGCGTTTATTTCGGGCTGAAAAACACGTTTTGAAAAGTGTTCTGTTCCTGCCCTATAACTTACATGTTGTTGACCAAAGTTGCCAAAACGTGTTTATTTGTGCTGAAAAACACGTTTTGACAACTTCTGCACACTGGGGTTAAGGGCTGACTCAGTGGGCTCTTCTGAGCCAGTCAGTTACACTGTGATTCCAGGAGTTGAGAAAACACGTTTATTTCGGGCTGAAAAACACGTTTTGAAAAGTGTTCTGTTCCTGCCCTATAACTTACATGTTGGTGACCAAAGTTGCCAAAACGTGTTTATTTGTGCTTAAAAACACGTTTTGACAACTTCTGCACACTGGGGTTAAGGGCTGACTCAGTGGGCTCTTCTGAGCCAGTCAGTTACACTGTGATTCCAAGGGTTGAGAAAACGCGTTTATTTCGGGCTGAAAAACACGTTTTGAAAAGTGTTCTGTACCTGCCCTATAACTTACATGTTGGTGACCAAAGTTGCCAAAACGTGTTTATTTGTGCTGAAAAACACGTTTTGACAACTTCTGCACACTGGGGTTAAGGGCTGACTCAGTGGGCTCTTCTGAGCCAGTCAGTTACACTGTGATTCCAAGGGTTGAGAAAACGCGTTTATTTCGGGCTGAAAAACACGTTTTGAAAAGTGTTCTGTTCCTGCCCTATAACTTACATGTTGGTGACCAAAGTTGCCAAAACGTGTTTATTTGTGCTGAAAAACACGTTTTGACAACTTCTGCACACTGGGGTTAAGGGCTGAATCAGTGGGCTCTTCTGAGCCAGTCAGTTACACTGTGATTCCAAGAGTTGAGAAAACGCGTTTATTTCGGGCTGAAAAACACGTTTTGAAAAGTGTTCTGTTCCTGCCCTATAACTTACATGTTGTTGACCAAAGTTGCCAAAACGTGTTTATTTGTGCTGAAAAACACGTTTTGACAACTTCTGCACACTGGGGTTAAGGGCTGACTCAGTGGGCTCTTCTGAGCCAGTCAGTTACACTGTGATTCCAAGAGTTGAGAAAACGCGTTTATTTCGGGCTGAAAAACACGTTTTGAAAAGTGTTCTGTTCCTGCCCTATAACTTACATGTTGTTGACCAAAGTTGCCAAAACGTGTTTATTTGTGCTGAAAAACACGTTTTGACAACTTCTGCACACTGGGGTTAAGGGCTGACTCAGTGGGCTCTTCTGAGCCAGTCAGTTACACTGTGATTCCAGGAGTTGAGAAAACGCGTTTATTTCGGGCTGAAAAACACGTTTTGAAAAGTGTTCTGTTCCTGCCCTATAACTTACATGTTGGTGACCAAAGTTGCCAAAACGTGTTTATTTGTGCTGAAAAACACGTTTTGACAACTTCTGCACACTGGGGTTAAGGGCTGAATCAGTGGGCTCTTCTGAGCCAGTCAGTTACACTGTGATTCCAAGAGTTGAGAAAACGCGTTTATTTCGGGCTGAAAAACACGTTTTGAAAAGTGTTCTGTTCCTGCCCTATAACTTACATGTTGGTGACCAAAGTTGCCAAAACGTGTTTATTTGTGCTGAAAAACACGTTTTGACAACTTCTGCACACTGGGGTTAAGGGCTGACTCAGTGGGCTCTTCTGAGCCAGTCAGTTACACTGTGATTCCAGGAGTTGAGAAAACGCGTTTATTCCGGGCTGAAAAACACGTTTTGAAAAGTGTTCTGTTCCTGCCCTATAACTTACATGTTGGTGACCAAAGTTGCCAAAACGTGTTTATTTGTGCTGAAAAACACGTTTTGACAACTTCTGCACACTGGGGTTAAGGGCTGAATCAGTGGGCTCTTCTGAGCCAGTCAGTTACACTGTGATTCCAAGAGTTGAGAAAACGCGTTTATTTCGGGCTGAAAAACACGTTTTGAAAAGTGTTCTGTTCCTGCCCTATAACTTACATGTTGGTGACCAAAGTTGCCAAAACGTGTTTATTTGTGCTTAAAAACACGTTTTGACAACTTCTGCACACTGGGGTTAAGGGCTGACTCAGTGGGCTCTTCTGAGCCAGTCAGTTACACTGTGATTCCAAGGGTTGAGAAAACGCGTTTATTTCGGGCTGAAAAACACGTTTTGAAAAGTGTTCTGTTCCTGCCCTATAACTTACATGTTGTTGACCAAAGTTGCCAAAACGTGTTTATTTGTGCTGAAAAACACGTTTTGACAACTTCTGCACACTGGGGTTAAGGGCTGACTCAGTGGGCTCTTCTGAGCCAGTCAGTTACACTGTGATTCCAAGAGTTGAGAAAACGCGTTTATTTCGGGCTGAAAAACACGTTTTGAAAAGTGTTCTGTTCCTGCCCTATAACTTACATGTTGGTGACCAAAGTTGCCAAAACGTGTTTATTTGGGCTGAAAAACACGTTTTGACAACTTCTGCACACTGGGGTTAAGGGCTGACTCAGTGGGCTCTTCTGAGCCAGTCAGTTACACTGTGATTCCAAGAGTTGAGAAAACGCGTTTATTTCGGGCTGAAAAACACGTTTTGAAAAGTGTTCTGTTCCTGCCCTATAACGTACATGTTGTTGACCAAAGTTGCCAAAACGTGTTTATTTGGGCTGAAAAACACGTTTTGACAACTTCTGCACACTGGGGTTAAGGGCTGACTCAGTGGGCTCTTCTGAGTCAGTCAGTTACACTGTGATTCCAAGGGTTGAGAAAACGCGTTTATTTCGGGCTGAAAAACACGTTTTGAAAAGTGTTCTGTTCCTGCCCTATAACTTACATGTTGGTGACCAAAGTTGCCAAAACGTGTTTATTTGGGCTGAAAAACACGTTTTGACAACTTCTGCACACTGGGGTTAAGGGCTGAATCAGTGGGCTCTTCTGAGCCAGTCAGTTACACTGTGATTCCAAGAGTTGAGAAAACGCGTTTATTTCGGGCTGAAAAACACGTTTTGAAAAGTGTTCTGTTCCTGCCCTATAACTTACATGTTGGTGACCAAAGTTGCCAAAACGTGTTTATTTGTGCTTAAAAACAAGTTTTGACAACTTCTGCACACTGGGGTTAAGGGCTGACTCAGTGGGCTCTTCTGAGCCAGTCAGTTACACTGTGATTCCAAGGGTTGAGAAAACGCGTTTATTTCGGGCTGAAAAACACGTTTTGAAAAGTGTTCTGTTCCTGCCCTATAACTTACATGTTGTTGACCAAAGTTGCCAAAACGTGTTTATTTGTGCTGAAAAACACGTTTTGACAACTTCTGCACACTGGGGTTAAGGGCTGACTCAGTGGGCTCTTCTGAGCCAGTCAGTTACACTGTGATTCCAGGAGTTGAGAAAACGCGTTTATTTCGGGCTGAAAAACACGTTTTGAAAAGTGTTCTGTTCCTGCCCTATAACTTACATGTTGGTGACCAAAGTTGCCAAAACGTGTTTATTTGTGCTGAAAAACACGTTTTGACAACTTCTGCACACTGGGGTTAAGGGCTGAATCAGTGGGCTCTTCTGAGCCAGTCAGTTACACTGTGATTCCAAGAGTTGAGAAAACGCGTTTATTTCGGGCTGAAAAACACGTTTTGAAAAGTGTTCTGTTCCTGCCCTATAACTTACATGTTGGTGACCAAAGTTGCCAAAACGTGTTTATTTGTGCTTAAAAACACGTTTTGACAACTTCTGCACACTGGGGTTAAGGGCTGACTCAGTGGGCTCTTCTGAGCCAGTCAGTTACACTGTGATTCCAGGAGTTGAGAAAACGCGTTTATTTCGGGCTGAAAAACACGTTTTGAAAAGTGTTCTGTTCCTGCCCTATAACTTACATGTTGGTGACCAAAGTTGCCAAAACGTGTTTATTTGTGCTGAAAAACACGTTTTGACAACTTCTGGACACTGGGGTTAAGGGCTGAATCAGTGGGCTCTTCTGAGCCAGTCAGTTACACTGTGATTCCAAGAGTTGAGAAAACGCGTTTATTTCGGGCTGAAAAACACGTTTTGAAAAGTGTTCTGTTCCTGCCCTATAACTTACATGTTGTTGACCAAAGTTGCCAAAACGTGTTTATTTGTGCTGAAAAACACGTTTTGACAACTTCTGCACACTGGGGTTAAGGGCTGACTCAGTGGGCTCTTCTGAGCCAGTCAGTTACACTGTGATTCCAAGAGTTGAGAAAACGCGTTTATTTCGGGCTGAAAAACACGTTTTGAAAAGTGTTCTGTTCCTGCCCTATAACTTACATGTTGTTGACCAAAGTTGCCAAAACGTGTTTATTTGTGCTGAAAAACACGTTTTGACAACTTCTGCACACTGGGGTTAAGGGCTGACTCAGTGGGCTCTTCTGAGCCAGTCAGTTACACTGTGATTCCAGGAGTTGAGAAAACGCGTTTATTTCGGGCTGAAAAACACGTTTTGAAAAGTGTTCTGTTCCTGCCCTATAACTTACATGTTGGTGACCAAAGTTGCCAAAACGTGTTTATTTGTGCTGAAAAACACGTTTTGACAACTTCTGCACACTGGGGTTAAGGGCTGAATCAGTGGGCTCTTCTGAGCCAGTCAGTTACACTGTGATTCCAAGAGTTGAGAAAACGCGTTTATTTCGGGCTGAAAAACACGTTTTGAAAAGTGTTCTGTTCCTGCCCTATAACTTACATGTTGGTGACCAAAGTTGCCAAAACGTGTTTATTTGTGCTGAAAAACACGTTTTGACAACTTCTGCACACTGGGGTTAAGGGCTGACTCAGTGGGCTCTTCTGAGCCAGTCAGTTACACTGTGATTCCAGGAGTTGAGAAAACGCGTTTATTTCGGGCTGAAAAACACGTTTTGAAAAGTGTTCTGTTCCTGCCCTATAACTTACATGTTGTTGACCAAAGTTGCCAAAACGTGTTTATTTGTGCTGAAAAACACGTTTTGACAACTTCTGGACACTGGGGTTAAGGGCTGACTCAGTGGGCTCTTCTGAGCCAGTCAGTTACACTGTGATTCCAGGAGTTGAGAAAACGCGTTTATTTCGGGCTGAAAAACACGTTTTGAAAAGTGTTCTGTTCCTGCCCTATAACTTACATGTTGGTGACCAAAGTTGCCAAAACGTGTTTATTTGTGCTGAAAAACACGTTTTGACAACTTCTGCACACTGGGGTTAAGGGCTGACTCAGTGGGCATTTCTGAGCCAGTCAGTTACACTGTGATTCCAAGGGTTGAGAAAACGCGTTTATTTCGGGCTGAAAAACACGTTTTGAAAAGTGTTCTGTTCCTGCCCTATAACTTACATGTTGTTGACCAAAGTTGCCAAAACGTGTTTATTTGTGCTGAAAAACACGTTTTGACAACTTCTGCACACTGGGGTTAAGGGCTGACTCAGTGGGCTCTTCTGAGCCAGTCAGTTACACTGTGATTCCAGGAGTTGAGAAAACGCGTTTATTTCGGGCTGAAAAACACGTTTTGAAAAGTGTTCTGTTCCTGCCCTATAACTTACATGTTGGTGACCAAAGTTGCCAAAACGTGTTTATTTGTGCTGAAAAACACGTTTTGACAACTTCTGCACACTGGGGTTAAGGGCTGACTCAGTGGGCTCTTCTGAGCCAGTCAGTTACACTGTGATTACAGGAGTTGAGAAAACGCGTTTTTTTCGGGCTGAAAAACACGTTTTGAAAAGTGTTCTGTTCCTGCCCTATAACTTACATGTTGGTGACCAAAGTTGCCAAAACGTGTTTATTTGTGCTGAAAAACACGTTTTGACAACTTCTGCACACTGGGGTTAAGGGCTGACTCAGTGGGCTCTTCTGAGCCAGTCAGTTACACTGTGATTCCAAGAGTTGAGAAAACGCGTTTATTTCGGGCTGAAAAACACGTTTTGAAAAGTGTTCTGTTCCTGCCCTATAACTTACATGTTGTTGACCAAAGTTGCCAAAACGTGTTTATTTGTGCTGAAAAACACGTTTTGACAACTTCTGCACACTGGGGTTAAGGGCTGACTCAGTGGGCTCTTCTGAGCCAGTCAGTTACACTGTGATTCCAAGAGTTGAGAAAACGCGTTTATTTCGGGCTGAAAAACACGTTTTGAAAAGTGTTCTGTTCCTGCCCTATAACTTACATGTTGTTGACCAAAGTTGCCAAAACGTGTTTATTTGTGCTGAAAAACACGTTTTGACAACTTCTGCACACTGGGGTTAAGGGCTGACTCAGTGGGCTCTTCTGAGCCAGTCAGTTACACTGTGATTCCAGGAGTTGAGAAAACGCGTTTATTTCGGGCTGAAAAACACGTTTTGAAAAGTGTTCTGTTCCTGCCCTATAACTTACATGTTGTTGACCAAAGTTGCCAAAACGTGTTTATTTGTGCTGAAAAACACGTTTTGACAACTTCTGCACACTGGGGTTAAGGGCTGACTCAGTGGGCTCTTCTGAGCCAGTCAGTTACACTGTGATTCCAAGAGTTGAGAAAACGCGTTTATTTCGGGCTGAAAAACACGTTTTGAAAAGTGTTCTGTTCCTGCCCTATAACTTACATGTTGTTGACCAAAGTTGCCAAAACGTGTTTATTTGTGCTGAAAAACACGTTTTGACAACTTCTGCACACTGGGGTTAAGGGCTGACTCAGTGGGCTCTTCTGAGCCAGTCAGTTACACTGTGATTCCAGGAGTTGAGAAAACGCGTTTATTTCGGGCTGAAAAACACGTTTTGAAAAGTGTTCTGTTCCTGCCCTATAACTTACATGTTGGTGACCAAAGTTGCCAAAACGTGTTTATTTGTGCTGAAAAACACGTTTTGACAACTTCTGCACACTGGGGTTAAGGGCTGAATCAGTGGGCTCTTCTGAGCCAGTCAGTTACACTGTGATTCCAAGAGTTGAGAAAACGCGTTTATTTCGGGCTGAAAAACACGTTTTGAAAAGTGTTCTGTTCCTGCCCTATAACTTACATGTTGGTGACCAAAGTTGCCAAAACGTGTTTATTTGTGCTTAAAAACACGTTTTGACAACTTCTGCACACTGGGGTTAAGGGCTGACTCAGTGGGCTCTTCTGAGCCAATCAGTTACACTGTGATTCCAGGAGTTGAGAAAACGCGTTTATTTCGGGCTGAAAAACACGTTTTGAAAAGTGTTCTGTTCCTGCCCTATAACTTACATGTTGGTGACCAAAGTTGCCAAAACGTGTTTATTTGTGCTGAAAAACACGTTTTGACAACTTCTGCACACTGGGGTTAAGGGCTGACTCAGTGGGCTCTTCTGAGCCAGTCAGTTACACTGTGATTCCAAGGGTTGAGAAAACGCGTTTATTTCGGGCTGAAAAACACGTTTTGAAAAGTGTTCTGTTCCTGCCCTATAACTTACATGTTGTTGACCAAAGTTGCCAAAACGTGTTTATTTGTGCTGAAAAACACGTTTTGACAACTTCTGCACATTGGGGTTAAGGGCTGACTCAGTGGGCTCTTCTGAGCCAGTCAGTTACACTGTGATTCCAAGAGTTGAGAAAACGCGTTTATTTCGGGCTGAAAAACACGTTTTGAAAAGTGTTCTGTTCCTGCCCTATAACTTACATGTTGTTGACCAAAGTTGCCAAAACGTGTTTATTTGTGCTGAAAAACACGTTTTGACAACTTCTGCACACTGGGGTTAAGGGCTGACTCAGTGGGCTCTTCTGAGCCAGTCAGTTACACTGTGATTCCAGGAGTTGAGAAAACGCGTTTATTTCGGGCTGAAAAACACGTTTTGAAAAGTGTTCTGTTCCTGCCCTATAACTTACATGTTGGTGACCAAAGTTGCCAAAACGTGTTTATTTGTGCTGAAAAACACGTTTTGACAACTTCTGCACACTGGGGTTAAGGGCTGAATCAGTGGGCTCTTCTGAGCCAGTCAGTTACACTGTGATTCCAAGAGTTGAGAAAACGCGTTTATTTCGGGCTGAAAAACACGTTTTGAAAAGTGTTCTGTTCCTGCCCTATAACTTACATGTTGGTGACCAAAGTTGCCAAAACGTGTTTATTTGTGCTTAAAAACAAGTTTTGACAACTTCTGCACACTGGGGTTAAGGGCTGACTCAGTGGGCTCTTCTGAGCCAGTCAGTTACACTGTGATTCCAAGGGTTGAGAAAACGCGTTTATTTCGGGCTGAAAAACACGTTTTGAAAAGTGTTCTGTTCCTGCCCTATAACTTACATGTTGTTGACCAAAGTTGCCAAAACGTGTTTATTTGTGCTGAAAAACACGTTTTGACAACTTCTGCACACTGGGGTTAAGGGCTGACTCATTGGGCTCTTCTGAGCCAGTCAGTTACACTGTGACTCCAAGGGTTGAGAAAACGCGTTTATTTCGGGCTGAAAAACACGTTTTGAAAAGTGTTCTGTTCCTGCCCTATAACTTACATGTTGTTGACCAAAGTTGCCAAAACGTGTTTATTTGTGCTGAAAAACACGTTTTGACAACTTCTGCACACTGGGGTTAAGGGCTGACTCAGTGGGCTCTTCTGAGCCAGTCAGTTACACTGTGATTCCAGGAGTTGAGAAAACGCGTTTATTTCGGGCTGAAAAACACGTTTTGAAAAGTGTTCTGTTCCTGCCCTATAACTTACATGTTGTTGACCAAAGTTGCCAAAACGTGTTTATTTGTGCTGAAAAACACGTTTTGACAACTTCTGCACACTGGGGTTAAGGGCTGACTCAGTGGGCTCTTCTGAGCCAGTCAGTTACACTGTGATTCCAAGGGTTGAGAAAACGCGTTTATTTCGGGCTGAAAAACACGTTTTGAAAAGTGTTCTGTTCCTGCCCTATAACTTACATGTTGGTGACCAAAGTTGCCAAAACGTGTTTATTTGTGCTGAAAAACACGTTTTGACAACTTCTGCACACTGGGGTTAAGGGCTGACTCAGTGGGCTCTTCTGAGCCAGTCAGTTACACTGTGATTCCAAGAGTTGAGAAAACGCGTTTATTTCGGGCTGAAAAACACGTTTTGAAAAGTGTTCTGTTCCTGCCCTATAACTTACATGTTGGTGACCAAAGTTGCCAAAACGTGTTTATTTGTGCTGAAAAACACGTTTTGACAACTTCTGCACACTGGGGTTAAGGGCTGAATCAGTGGGCTCTTCTGAGCCAGTCAGTTACACTGTGATTCCAAGAGTTGAGAAAACGCGTTTATTTCGGGCTGAAAAACACGTTTTGAAAAGTGTTCTGTTCCTGCCCTATAACTTACATGTTGTTGACCAAAGTTGCCAAAACGTGTTTATTTGTGCTGAAAAACACGTTTTGACAACTTCTGCACACTGGGGTTAAGGGCTGACTCAGTGGGCTCTTCTGAGCCAGTCAGTTACACTGTGATTCCAAGAGTTGAGAAAACGCGTTTATTTCGGGCTGAAAAACACGTTTTGAAAAGTGTTCTGTTCCTGCCCTATAACTTACATGTTGTTGACCAAAGTTGCCAAAACGTGTTTATTTGTGCTGAAAAACACGTTTTGACAACTTCTGCACACTGGGGTTAAGGGCTGACTCAGTGGGCTCTTCTGAGCCAGTCAGTTACACTGTGATTCCAGGAGTTGAGAAAACGCGTTTATTTCGGGCTGAAAAACACGTTTTGAAAAGTGTTCTGTTCCTGCCCTATAACTTACATGTTGGTGACCAAAGTTGCCAAAACGTGTTTATTTGTGCTGAAAAACACGTTTTGACAACTTCTGCACACTGGGGTTAAGGGCTGACTCAGTGGGCTCTTCTGAGCCAGTCAGTTACACTGTGATTCCAAGAGTTGAGAAAACGCGTTTATTTCGGGCTGAAAAACACGTTTTGAAAAGTGTTCTGTTCCTGCCCTATAACTTACATGTTGGTGACCAAAGTTGCCAAAACGTGTTTATTTGTGCTGAAAAACACGTTTTGACAACTTCTGCACACTGGGGTTAAGGGCTGACTCAGTGGGCTCTTCTGAGCCAGTCAGTTACACTGTGATTCCAGGAGTTGAGAAAACGCGTTTATTTCGGGCTGAAAAACACGTTTTGAAAAGTGTTCTGTTCCTGCCCTATAACTTACATGTTGGTGACCAAAGTTGCCAAAACGTGTTTATTTGTGCTTAAAAACACGTTTTGACAACTTCTGCACACTGGGGTTAAGGGCTGACTCAGTGGGCTCTTCTGAGCCAGTCAGTTACACTGTGATTCCAAGGGTTGAGAAAACGCGTTTATTTCGGGCTGAAAAACACGTTTTGAAAAGTGTTCTGTTCCTGCCCTATAACTTACATGTTGTTGACCAAAGTTGCCAAAACGTGTTTATTTATGCTGAAAAACACGTTTTGACAACTTCTTCACACTGGGGTTAAGGGCTGACTCAGTGGGCTCTTCTGAGCCAGTCAGTTACACTGTGATTCCAAGAGTTGAGAAAACGCGTTTATTTCGGGCTGAAAAACACGTTTTGAAAAGTGTTCTGTTCCTGCCCTATAACTTACATGTTGGTGACCAAAGTTGCCAAAACGTGTTTATTTGGGCTGAAAAACACGTTTTGACAACTTCTGCACACTGGGGTTAAGGGCTGACTCAGTGGGCTCTTCTGAGCCAGTCAGTTACACTGTGATTCCAAGAGTTGAGAAAACGCGTTTATTTCGGGCTGAAAAACACGTTTTGAAAAGTGTTCTGTTCCTGCCCTATAACGTACATGTTGTTGACCAAAGTTGCCAAAACGTGTTTATTTGGGCTGAAAAACACGTTTTGACAACTTCTGCACACTGGGGTTAAGGGCTGACTCAGTGGGCTCTTCTGAGCCAGTCAGTTACACTGTGATTCCAAGGGTTGAGAAAACGCGTTTATTTCGGGCTGAAAAACACGTTTTGAAAAGTGTTCTGTTCCTGCCCTATAACTTACATGTTGGTGACCAAAGTTGCCAAAACGTGTTTATTTGGGCTGAAAAACACGTTTTGACAACTTCTGCACACTGGGGTTAAGGGCTGAATCAGTGGGCTCTTCTGAGCCAGTCAGTTACACTGTGATTCCAAGAGTTGAGAAAACGCGTTTATTTCGGGCTGAAAAACACGTTTTGAAAAGTGTTCTGTTCCTGCCCTATAACTTACATGTTGGTGACCAAAGTTGCCAAAACGTGTTTATTTGTGCTTAAAAACAAGTTTTGACAACTTCTGCACACTGGGGTTAAGGGCTGACTCAGTGGGCTCTTCTGAGCCAGTCAGTTACACTGTGATTCCAAGGGTTGAGAAAACGCGTTTATTTCGGGCTGAAAAACACGTTTTGAAAAGTGTTCTGTTCCTGCCCTATAACTTACATGTTGTTGACCAAAGTTGCCAAAACGTGTTTATTTGTGCTGAAAAACACGTTTTGACAACTTCTGCACACTGGGGTTAAGGGCTGACTCAGTGGGCTCTTCTGAGCCAGTCAGTTACACTGTGATTCCAGGAGTTGAGAAAACGCGTTTATTTCGGGCTGAAAAACACGTTTTGAAAAGTGTTCTGTTCCTGCCCTATAACTTACATGTTGGTGACCAAAGTTGCCAAAACGTGTTTATTTGTGCTTAAAAACACGTTTTGACAACTTCTGCACACTGGGGTTAAGGGCTGACTCAGTGGGCTCTTCTGAGCCAGTCAGTTACACTGTGATTCCAAGGGTTGAGAAAACGCGTTTATTTCGGGCTGAAAAACACGTTTTGAAAAGTGTTCTGTTCCTGCCCTATAACTTACATGTTGGTGACCAAAGTTGCCAAAACGTGTTTATTTGTGCTGAAAAACACGTTTTGACAACTTCTGCACACTGGGGTTGAGGGCTGACTCAGTGGGCTCTTCTGAGCCAGTCAGTTACACTGTGATTCCAAGGGTTGAGAAAACGCGTTTATTTCGGGCTGAAAAACACGTTTTGAAAAGTGTTCTGTTCCTGCCCTATAACTTACATGTTGGTGACCAAAGTTGCCAAAACGTGTTTATTTGTGCTGAAAAACACGTTTTGACAACTTCTGCACACTGGGGTTAAGGGCTGAATCAGTGGGCTCTTCTGAGCCAGTCAGTTACACTGTGATTCCAAGAGTTGAGAAAACGCGTTTATTTCGGGCTGAAAAACACGTTTTGAAAAGTGTTCTGTTCCTGCCCTATAACTTACATGTTGTTGACCAAAGTTGCCAAAACGTGTTTATTTGTGCTGAAAAACACGTTTTGACAACTTCTGCACACTGGGGTTAAGGGCTGACTCAGTGGGCTCTTCTGAGCCAGTCAGTTACACTGTGATTCCAAGAGTTGAGAAAACGCGTTTATTTCGGGCTGAAAAACACGTTTTGAAAAGTGTTCTGTTCCTGCCCTATAACTTACATGTTGTTGACCAAAGTTGCCAAAACGTGTTTATTTGTGCTGAAAAACACGTTTTGACAACTTCTGCACACTGGGGTTAAGGGCTGACTCAGTGGGCTCTTCTGAGCCAGTCAGTTACACTGTGATTCCAGGAGTTGAGAAAACGCGTTTATTTCGGGCTGAAAAACACGTTTTGAAAAGTGTTCTGTTCCTGCCCTATAACTTACATGTTGGTGACCAAAGTTGCCAAAACGTGTTTATTTGTGCTGAAAAACACGTTTTGACAACTTCTGCACACTGGGGTTAAGGGCTGAATCAGTGGGCTCTTCTGAGCCAGTCAGTTACACTGTGATTCCAAGAGTTGAGAAAACGCGTTTATTTCGGGCTGAAAAACACGTTTTGAAAAGTGTTCTGTTCCTGCCCTATAACTTACATGTTGGTGACCAAAGTTGCCAAAACGTGTTTATTTGTGCTTAAAAACACGTTTTGACAACTTCTGCACACTGGGGTTAAGGGCTGACTCAGTGGGCTCTTCT
The DNA here is from genome assembly GCF_059453375.1 of Lepisosteus platostomus. Lineage (NCBI taxonomy): Eukaryota > Metazoa > Chordata > Actinopteri > Semionotiformes > Lepisosteidae > Lepisosteus > Lepisosteus platostomus. The sequence goes on from NW_028291695.1 coordinate 159,767, forward strand.
GAGCCAGTCAGTTACACTGTGATTCCAAGGGTTGAGAAAACGCGTTTATTTCGGGCTGAAAAACACGTTTTGAAAAGTGTTCTGTTCCTGCCCTATAACTTACATGTTGTTGACCAAAGTTGCCAAAACGTGTTTATTTGTGCTGAAAAACACGTTTTGACAACTTCTGCACACTGGGGTTAAGGGCTGACTCAGTGGGCTCTTCTGAGCCAGTCAGTTACACTGTGATTCCAAGAGTTGAGAAAACGCGTTTATTTCGGGCTGAAAAACACGTTTTGAAAAGTGTTCTGTTCCTGCCCTATAACTTACATGTTGGTGACCAAAGTTGCCAAAACGTGTTTATTTGGGCTGAAAAACACGTTTTGACAACTTCTGCACACTGGGGTTAAGGGCTGACTCAGTGGGCTCTTCTGAGCCAGTCAGTTACACTGTGATTCCAAGAGTTGAGAAAACGCGTTTATTTCGGGCTGAAAAACACGTTTTGAAAAGTGTTCTGTTCCTGCCCTATAACGTACATGTTGTTGACCAAAGTTGCCAAAACGTGTTTATTTGGGCTGAAAAACACGTTTTGACAACTTCTGCACACTGGGGTTAAGGGCTGACTCAGTGGGCTCTTCTGAGCCAGTCAGTTACACTGTGATTCCAAGGGTTGAGAAAACGCGTTTATTTCGGGCTGAAAAACACGTTTTGAAAAGTGTTCTGTTCCTGCCCTATAACTTACATGTTGTTGACCAAAGTTGCCAAAACGTGTTTATTTGTGCTGAAAAACACGTTTTGACAACTTCTGCACACTGGGGTTAAGGGCTGACTCAGTGGGCTCTTCTGAGCCAGTCAGTTACACTGTGATTCCAGGAGTTGAGAAAACGCGTTTATTTCGGGCTGAAAAACACGTTTTGAAAAGTGTTCTGTTCCTGCCCTATAACTTACATGTTGGTGACCAAAGTTGCCAAAACGTGTTTATTTGTGCTGAAAAACACGTTTTGACAACTTCTGCACACTGGGGTTAAGGGCTGAATCAGTGGGCTCTTCTGAGCCAGTCAGTTACACTGTGATTCCAAGAGTTGAGAAAACGCGTTTATTTCGGGCTGAAAAACACGTTTTGAAAAGTGTTCTGTTCCTGCCCTATAACTTACATGTTGGTGACCAAAGTTGCCAAAACGTGTTTATTTGTGCTTAAAAACAAGTTTTGACAACTTCTGCACACTGGGGTTAAGGGCTGACTCAGTGGGCTCTTCTGAGCCAGTCAGTTACACTGTGATTCCAAGGGTTGAGAAAACGCGTTTATTTCGGGCTGAAAAACACGTTTTGAAAAGTGTTCTGTTCCTGCCCTATAACTTACATGTTGTTGACCAAAGTTGCCAAAACGTGTTTATTTGTGCTGAAAAACACGTTTTGAAAACTTCTGCACACTGGGGTTAAGGGCTGACTCATTGGGCTCTTCTGAGCCAGTCAGTTACACTGTGATTCCAAGGGTTGAGAAAACGCGTTTATTTCGGGCTGAAAAACACGTTTTGAAAAGTGTTCTGTTCCTGCCCTATAACTTACATGTTGTTGACCAAAGTTGCCAAAACGTGTTTATTTGTGCTGAAAAACACGTTTTGACAACTTCTGCACACTGGGGTTAAGGGCTGACTCAGTGGGCTCTTCTGAGCCAGTCAGTTACACTGTGATTCCAGGAGTTGAGAAAACGCGTTTATTTCGGGCTGAAAAACACGTTTTGAAAAGTGTTCTGTTCCTGCCCTATAACTTACATGTTGTTGACCAAAGTTGCCAAAACGTGTTTATTTGTGCTGAAAAACACGTTTTGACAACTTCTGCACACTGGGGTTAAGGGCTGACTCAGTGGGCTCTTCTGAGCCAGTCAGTTACACTGTGATTCCAGGAGTTGAGAAAACGCGTTTATTTCGGGCTGAAAAACACGTTTTGAAAAGTGTTCTGTTCCTGCCCTATAACTTACATGTTGGTGACCAAAGTTGCCAAAACGTGTTTATTTGTGCTTAAAAACACGTTTTGACAACTTCTGCACACTGGGGTTAAGGGCTGACTCAGTGGGCTCTTCTGAGCCAGTCAGTTACACTGTGATTCCAAGGGTTGAGAAAACGCGTTTATTTCGGGCTGAAAAACACGTTTTGAAAAGTGTTCTGTTCCTGCCCTATAACTTACATGTTGGTGACCAAAGTTGCCAAAACGTGTTTATTTGTGCTGAAAAACACGTTTTGACAACTTCTGCACACTGGGGTTAAGGGCTGACTCAGTGGGCTCTTCTGAGCCAGTCAGTTACACTGTGATTCCAAGAGTTGAGAAAACGCGTTTATTTCGGGCTGAAAAACACGTTTTGAAAAGTGTTCTGTTCCTGCCCTATAACTTACATGTTGGTGACCAAAGTTGCCAAAACGTGTTTATTTGTGCTGAAAAACACGTTTTGACAACTTCTGCACACTGGGGTTAAGGGCTGAATCAGTGGGCTCTTCTGAGCCAGTCAGTTACACTGTGATTCCAAGAGTTGAGAAAACGCGTTTATTTCGGGCTGAAAAACACGTTTTGAAAAGTGTTCTGTTCCTGCCCTATAACTTACATGTTGTTGACCAAAGTTGCCAAAACGTGTTTATTTGTGCTGAAAAACACGTTTTGACAACTTCTGCACACTGGGGTTAAGGGCTGACTCAGTGGGCTCTTCTGAGCCAGTCAGTTACACTGTGATTCCAAGAGTTGAGAAAACGCGTTTATTTCGGGCTGAAAAACACGTTTTGAAAAGTGTTCTGTTCCTGCCCTATAACTTACATGTTGTTGACCAAAGTTGCCAAAACGTGTTTATTTGTGCTGAAAAACACGTTTTGACAACTTCTGCACACTGGGGTTAAGGGCTGACTCAGTGGGCTCTTCTGAGCCAGTCAGTTACACTGTGATTCCAGGAGTTGAGAAAACGCGTTTATTTCGGGCTGAAAAACACGTTTTGAAAAGTGTTCTGTTCCTGCCCTATAACTTACATGTTGGTGACCAAAGTTGCCAAAACGTGTTTATTTGTGCTGAAAAACACGTTTTGACAACTTCTGCACACTGGGGTTAAGGGCTGAATCAGTGGGCTCTTCTGAGCCAGTCAGTTACACTGTGATTCCAGGAGTTGAGAAAACGCGTTTATTTCGGGCTGAAAAACACGTTTTGAAAAGTGTTCTGTTCCTGCCCTATAACTTACATGTTGGTGACCAAAGTTGCCAACACGTGTTTATTTGTGCTGAAAAACACGTTTTGACAACTTCTGCACACTGGGGTTAAGGGCTGAATCAGTGGGCTCTTCTGAGCCAGTCAGTTACACTGTGATTCCAAGAGTTGAGAAAACGCGTTTATTTCGGGCTGAAAAACACGTTTTGAAAAGTGTTCTGTTCCTGCCCTATAACTTACATGTTGGTGACCAAAGTTGCCAAAACGTGTTTATTTGTGCTGAAAAACACGTTTTGACAACTTCTGCACACTGGGGTTAAGGGCTGACTCAGTGGGCTCTTCTGAGCCAGTCAGTTACACTGTGATTCCAGGAGTTGAGAAAACGCGTTTATTTCGGGCTGAAAAACACGTTTTGAAAAGTGTTCTGTTCCTGCCCTATAACTTACATGTTTGTGACCAAAGTTGCCAAAACGTGTTTATTTGTGCTGAAAAACACGTTTTGACAACTTCTGCACACTGGGGTTAAGGGCTGAATCAGTGGGCTCTTCTGAGCCAGTCAGTTACACTGTGATTCCAAGAGTTGAGAAAACGCGTTTATTTCGGGCTGAAAAACACGTTTTGAAAAGTGTTCTGTTCCTGCCCTATAACTTACATGTTGGTGACCAAAGTTGCCAAAACGTGTTTATTTGTGCTTAAAAACACGTTTTGACAACTTCTGCACACTGGGGTTAAGGGCTGACTCAGTGGGCTCTTCTGAGCCAGTCAGTTACACTGTGATTCCAAGGGTTGAGAAAACGCGTTTATTTCGGGCTGAAAAACACGTTTTGAAAAGTGTTCTGTTCCTGCCCTATAACTTACATGTTGTTGACCAAAGTTGCCAAAACGTGTTTATTTGTGCTGAAAAACACGTTTTGACAACTTCTGCACACTGGGGTTAAGGGCTGACTCAGTGGGCTCTTCTGAGCCAGTCAGTTACACTGTGATTCCAAGAGTTGAGAAAACGCGTTTATTTCGGGCTGAAAAACACGTTTTGAAAAGTGTTCTGTTCCTGCCCTATAACTTACATGTTGGTGACCAAAGTTGCCAAAACGTGTTTATTTGGGCTGAAAAACACGTTTTGACAACTTCTGCACACTGGGGTTAAGGGCTGACTCAGTGGGCTCTTCTGAGCCAGTCAGTTACACTGTGATTCCAAGAGTTGAGAAAACGCGTTTATTTCGGGCTGAAAAACACGTTTTGAAAAGTGTTCTGTTCCTGCCCTATAACGTACATGTTGTTGACCAAAGTTGCCAAAACGTGTTTATTTGGGCTGAAAAACACGTTTTGACAACTTCTGCACACTGGGGTTAAGGGCTGACTCAGTGGGCTCTTCTGAGCCAGTCAGTTACACTGTGATTCCAAGGGTTGAGAAAACGCGTTTATTTCGGGCTGAAAAACACGTTTTGAAAAGTGTTCTGTTCCTGCCCTATAACTTACATGTTGGTGACCAAAGTTGCCAAAACGTGTTTATTTGGGCTGAAAAACACGTTTTGACAACTTCTGCACACTGGGGTTAAGGGCTGAATCAGTGGGCTCTTCTGAGCCAGTCAGTTACACTGTGATTCCAAGAGTTGAGAAAACGCGTTTATTTCGGGCTGAAAAACACGTTTTGAAAAGTGTTCTGTTCCTGCCCTATAACTTACATGTTGGTGACCAAAGTTGCCAAAACGTGTTTATTTGTGCTTAAAAACAAGTTTTGACAACTTCTGCACACTGGGGTTAAGGGCTGACTCAGTGGGCTCTTCTGAGCCAGTCAGTTACACTGTGATTCCAAGGGTTGAGAAAACGCGTTTATTTCGGGCTGAAAAACACGTTTTGAAAAGTGTTCTGTTCCTGCCCTATAACTTACATGTTGGTGACCAAAGTTGCCAAAACGTGTTTATTTGTGCTGAAAAACACGTTTTGACAACTTCTGCACACTGGGGTTAAGGGCTGACTCAGTGGGCTCTTCTGAGCCAGTCAGTTACACTGTGATTCCAAGGGTTGAGAAAACGCGTTTATTTCGGGCTGAAAAACACGTTTTGAAAAGTGTTCTGTTCCTGCCCTATAACTTACATGTTGGTGACCAAAGTTGCCAAAACGTGTTTATTTGTGCTGAAAAACACGTTTTGACAACTTCTGCACGCTGGGGTTAAGGGCTGAATCAGTGGGCTCTTCTGAGCCAGTCAGTTACACTGTGATTCCAAGAGTTGAGAAAACGCGTTTATTTCGGGCTGAAAAACACGTTTTGAAAAGTGTTCTGTTCCTGCCCTATAACTTACATGTTGTTGACCAAAGTTGCCAAAACGTGTTTATTTGTGCTGAAAAACACGTTTTGACAACTTCTGCACACTGGGGTTAAGGGCTGACTCAGTGGGCTCTTCTGAGCCAGTCAGTTACACTGTGATTCCAAGAGTTGAGAAAACGCGTTTATTTCGGGCTGAAAAACACGTTTTGAAAAGTGTTCTGTTCCTGCCCTATAACTTACATGTTGTTGACCAAAGTTGCCAAAACGTGTTTATTTGTGCTGAAAAACACGTTTTGACAACTTCTGCACACTGGGGTTAAGGGCTGACTCAGTGGGCTCTTCTGAGCCAGTCAGTTACACTGTGATTCCAGGAGTTGAGAAAACGCGTTTATTTCGGGCTGAAAAACACGTTTTGAAAAGTGTTCTGTTCCTGCCCTATAACTTACATGTTGGTGACCAAAGTTGCCAAAACGTGTTTATTTGTGCTGAAAAACACGTTTTGACAACTTCTGCACACTGGGGTTAAGGGCTGAATCAGTGGGCTCTTCTGAGCCAGTCAGTTACACTGTGATTCCAAGAGTTGAGAAAACGCGTTTATTTCGGGCTGAAAAACACGTTTTGAAAAGTGTTCTGTTCCTGCCCTATAACTTACATGTTGGTGACCAAAGTTGCCAAAACGTGTTTATTTGTGCTGAAAAACACGTTTTGACAACTTCTGCACACTGGGGTTAAGGGCTGACTCAGTGGGCTCTTCTGAGCCAGTCAGTTACACTGTGATTCCAAGGGTTGAGAAAACGCGTTTATTTCGGGCTGAAAAACACGTTTTGAAAAGTGTTCTGTTCCTGCCCTATAACTTACATGTTGGTGACCAAAGTTGCCAAAACGTGTTTATTTGTGCTGAAAAACACGTTTTGACAACTTCTGCACACTGGGGTTAAGGGCTGAATCAGTGGGCTCTTCTGAGCCAGTCAGTTACACTGTGATTCCAAGAGTTGAGAAAACGCGTTTATTTCGGGCTGAAAAACACGTTTTGAAAAGTGTTCTGTTCCTGCCCTATAACTTACATGTTGTTGACCAAAGTTGCCAAAACGTGTTTATTTGTGCTGAAAAACACGTTTTGACAACTTCTGCACACTGGGGTTAAGGGCTGACTCAGTGGGCTCTTCTGAGCCAGTCAGTTACACTGTGATTCCAAGAGTTGAGAAAACGCGTTTATTTCGGGCTGAAAAACACGTTTTGAAAAGTGTTCTGTTCCTGCCCTATAACTTACATGTTGTTGACCAAAGTTGCCAAAACGTGTTTATTTGTGCTGAAAAACACGTTTTGACAACTTCTGCACACTGGGGTTAAGGGCTGACTCAGTGGGCTCTTCTGAGCTAGTCAGTTACACTGTGATTCCAGGAGTTGAGAAAACGCGTTTATTTCGGGCTGAAAAACACGTTTTGAAAAGTGTTCTGTTCCTGCCCTATAACTTACATGTTGGTGACCAAAGTTGCCAAAACGTCTTTATTTGTGCTGAAAAACACGTTTTGACAACTTCTGCACACTGGGGTTAAGGGCTGAATCAGTGGGCTCTTCTGAGCCAGTCAGTTACACTGTGATTCCAAGAGTTGAGAAAACGCGTTTATTTCGGGCTGAAAAACACGTTTTGAAAAGTGTTCTGTTCCTGCCCTATAACTTACATGTTGGTGACCAAAGTTGCCAAAACGTGTTTATTTGTGCTGAAAAACACGTTTTGACAACTTCTGCACACTGGGGTTAAGGGCTGACTCAGTGGGCTCTTCTGAGCCAGTCAGTTACACTGTGATTCCAGGAGTTGAGAAAACGCGTTTATTTCGGGCTGAAAAACACGTTTTGAAAAGTGTTCTGTTCCTGCCCTATAACTTACATGTTGTTGACCAAAGTTGCCAAAACGTGTTTATTTGTGCTGAAAAACACGTTTTGACAACTTCTGCACACTGGGGTTAAGGGCTGAATCAGTGGGCTCTTCTGAGCCAGTCAGTTACACTGTGATTCCAAGAGTTGAGAAAACGCGTTTATTTCGGGCTGAAAAACACGTTTTGAAAAGTGTTCTGTTCCTGCCCTATAACTTACATGTTGGTGACCAAAGTTGCCAAAACGTGTTTATTTGTGCTTAAAAACACGTTTTGACAACTTCTGCACACTGGGGTTAAGGGCTGACTCAGTGGGCTCTTCTGAGCCAGTCAGTTACACTGTGATTCCAAGGGTTGAGAAAACGCGTTTATTTCGGGCTGAAAAACACGTTTTGAAAAGTGTTCTGTTCCTGCCCTATAACTTACATGTTGTTGACCAAAGTTGCCAAAACGTGTTTATTTGTGCTGAAAAACACGTTTTGACAACTTCTGCACACTGGGGTTAAGGGCTGACTCAGTGGGCTCTTCTGAGCCAGTCAGTTACACTGTGATTCCAAGAGTTGAGAAAACGCGTTTATTTCGGGCTGAAAAACACGTTTTGAAAAGTGTTCTGTTCCTGCCCTATAACTTACATGTTGGTGACCAAAGTTGCCAAAACGTGTTTATTTGGGCTGAAAAACACGTTTTGACAACTTCTGCACACTGGGGTTAAGGGCTGACTCAGTGGGCTCTTCTGAGCCAGTCAGTTACACTGTGATTCCAAGAGTTGAGAAAACGCGTTTATTTCGGGCTGAAAAACACATTTTGAAAAGTGTTCTGTTCCTGCCCTATAACGTACATGTTGTTGACCAAAGTTGCCAAAACGTGTTTATTTGTGCTGAAAAACACGTTTTGACAACTTCTGCACACTGGGGTTAAGGGCTGACTCAGTGGGCTCTTCTGAGCCAGTCAGTTACACTGTGATTCCAAGGGTTGAGAAAACGCGTTTATTTCGGGCTGAAAAACACGTTTTGAAAAGTGTTCTGTTCCTGCCCTATAACTTACATGTTGGTGACCAAAGTTGCCAAAACGTGTTTATTTGGGCTGAAAAACACGTTTTGACAACTTCTGCACACTGGGGTTAAGGGCTGACTCAGTGGGCTCTTCTGAGCCAGTCAGTTACACTGTGATTCCAAGAGTTGAGAAAACGCGTTTATTTCGGGCTGAAAAACACGTTTTGAAAAGTGTTCTGTTCCTGCCCTATAACTTACATGTTGTTGACCAAAGTTGCCAAAACGTGTTTATTTGGGCTGAAAAACACGTTTTGACAACTTCTGCACACTGGGGTTAAGGGCTGACTCAGTGGGCTCTTCTGAGCCAGTCAGTTACACTGTGATTCCAGGAGTTGAGAAAACGCGTTTATTTCGGGCTGAAAAACACGTTTTGAAAAGTGTTCTGTTCCTGCCCTATAACTTACATGTTGTTGACCAAAGTTGCCAAAACGTGTTTATTTGTGCTGAAAAACACGTTTTGACAACTTCTGCACACTGGGGTTAAGGGCTGACTCAGTGGGCTCTTCTGAGCCAATCAGTTACACTGTGATTCCAAGAGTTGAGAAAACGCGTTTATTTCGGGCTGAAAAACACGTTTTGAAAAGTGTTCTGTTCCTGCCCTATAACTTACATGTTGTTGACCAAAGTTGCCAAAACGTGTTTATTTGTGCTGAAAAACACGTTTTGACAACTTCTGCACACTGGGGTTAAGGGCTGACTCAGTGGGCTCTTCTGAGCCAGTCAGTTACACTGTGATTCCAAGAGTTGAGAAAACGCGTTTATTTCGGGCTGAAAAACACGTTTTGAAAAGTGTTCTGTTCCTGCCCTATAACTTACATGTTGTTGACCAAAGTTGCCAAAACGTGTTTATTTGTGCTGAAAAACACGTTTTGACAACTTCTGGACACTGGGGTTAAGGGCTGACTCAGTGGGCTCTTCTGAGCCAGTAAGTTACACTGTGATTCCAGGAGTTGAGAAAACGCGTTTATTTCGGGCTGAAAAACACGTTTTGAAAAGTGTTCTGTTCCTGCCCTATAACTTACATGTTGGTGACCAAAGTTGCCAAAACGTGTTTATTTGTGCTGAAAAACACGTTTTGACAACTTCTGCACACTGGGGTTAAGGGCTGAATCAGTGGGGTCTTCTGAGCCAGTCAGTTACACTGTGATTCCAAGAGTTGAGAAAACGCGTTTATTTCGGGCTGAAAAACACGTTTTGAAAAGTGTTCTGTTCCTGCCCTATAACTTACATGTTGGTTACCAAAGTTGCCAAAACGTGTTTATTTGTGCTTAAAAACACGTTTTGACAACTTCTGCACACTGGGGTTAAGGGCTGACTCAGTGGGCTCTTCTGAGCCAGTCAGTTACACTGTGATTCCAAGGGTTGAGAAAACGCGTTTATTTCGGGCTGAAAAACACGTTTTGAAAAGTATTCTGTTCCTGCCCTATAACTTACATGTTGGTGACCAAAGTTGCCAAAACGTGTTTATTTGTGCTGAAAAACACGTTTTGACAACTTCTGCACACTGGGGTTAAGGGCTGACTCAGTGGGCTCTTCTGAGCCAGTCAGTTACACTGTGATTCCAAGGGTTGAGAAAACGCGTTTATTTCGGGCTGAAAAACACGTTTTGAAAAGTGTTCTGTTCCTGCCCTATAACTTACATGTTGGTGACCAAAGTTGCCAAAACGTGTTTATTTGTGCTGAAAAACACGTTTTGACAACTTCTGCACACTGGGGTTAAGGGCTGACTCAGTGGGCTCTTCTGAGCCAGTCAGTTACACTGTGATTCCAAGGGTTGAGAAAACGCGTTTATTTCGGGCTGAAAAACACGTTTTGAAAAGTGTTCTGTTCCTGCCCTATAACTTACATGTTGGTGACCAAAGTTGCCAAAACGTGTTTATTTGTGCTGAAAAACACGTTTTGACAACTTCTGCACGCTGGGGTTAAGGGCTGAATCAGTGGGCTCTTCTGAGCCAGTCAGTTACACTGTGATTCCAAGAGTTGAGAAAACGCGTTTATTTCGGGCTGAAAAACACGTTTTGAAAAGTGTTCTGTTCCTGCCCTATAACTTACATGTTGTTGACCAAAGTTGCCAAAACGTGTTTATTTGTGCTGAAAAACACGTTTTGACAACTTCTGCACACTGGGGTTAAGGGCTGACTCAGTGGGCTCTTCTGAGCCAGTCAGTTACACTGTGATTCCAAGAGTTGAGAAAACGCGTTTATTTCGGGCTGAAAAACACGTTTTGAAAAGTGTTCTGTTCCTGCCCTATAACTTACATGTTGTTGACCAAAGTTGCCAAAACGTGTTTATTTGTGCTGAAAAACACGTTTTGACAACTTCTGCACACTGGGGTTAAGGGCTGACTCAGTGGGCTCTTCTGAGCCAGTCAGTTACACTGTGATTCCAGGAGTTGAGAAAACGCGTTTATTTCGGGCTGAAAAACACGTTTTGAAAAGTGTTCTGTTCCTGCCCTATAACTTACATGTTGGTGACCAAAGTTGCCAAAACGTGTTTATTTGTGCTGAAAAACACGTTTTGACAACTTCTGCACACTGGGGTTAAGGGCTGAATCAGTGGGCTCTTCTGAGCCAGTCAGTTACACTGTGATTCCAAGAGTTGAGAAAACGCGTTTATTTCGGGCTGAAAAACACGTTTTGAAAAGTGTTCTGTTCCTGCCCTATAACTTACATGTTGGTGACCAAAGTTGCCAAAACGTGTTTATTTGTGCTGAAAAACACGTTTTGACAACTTCTGCACACTGGGGTTAAGGGCTGACTCAGTGGGCTCTTCTGAGCCAGTCAGTTACACTGTGATTCCAGGAGTTGAGAAAACGCGTTTATTTCGGGCTGAAAAACACGTTTTGAAAAGTGTTCTGTTCCTGCCCTATAACTTACATGTTGTTGACCAAAGTTGCCAAAACGTGTTTATTTGTGCTGAAAAACACGTTTTGACAACTTCTGCACACTGGGGTTAAGGGCTGAATCAGTGGGCTCTTCTGAGCCAGTCAGTTACACTGTGATTCCAAGAGTTGAGAAAACGCGTTTATTTCGGGCTGAAAAACACGTTTTGAAAAGTGTTCTGTTCCTGCCCTATAACTTACATGTTGGTGACCAAAGTTGCCAAAACGTGTTTATTTGTGCTTAAAAACACGTTTTGACAACTTCTGCACACTGGGGTTAAGGGCTGACTCAGTGGGCTCTTCTGAGCCAGTCAGTTACACTGTGATTCCAAGGGTTGAGAAAACGCGTTTATTTCGGGCTGAAAAACACGTTTTGAAAAGTGTTCTGTTCCTGCCCTATAACTTACATGTTGTTGACCAAAGTTGCCAAAACGTGTTTATTTGTGCTGAAAAACACGTTTTGACAACTTCTGCACACTGGGGTTAAGGGCTGACTCAGTGGGCTCTTCTGAGCCAGTCAGTTACACTGTGATTCCAAGAGTTGAGAAAACGCGTTTATTTCGGGCTGAAAAACACGTTTTGAAAAGTGTTCTGTTCCTGCCCTATAACTTACATGTTGGTGACCAAAGTTGCCAAAACGTGTTTATTTGGGCTGAAAAACACGTTTTGACAACTTCTGCACACTGGGGTTAAGGGCTGACTCAGTGGGCTCTTCTGAGCCAGTCAGTTACACTGTGATTCCAAGAGTTGAGAAAACGCGTTTATTTCGGGCTGAAAAACACGTTTTGAAAAGTGTTCTGTTCCTGCCCTATAACTTACATGTTGGTGACCAAAGTTGCCAAAACGTGTTTATTTGTGCTTAAAAACAAGTTTTGACAACTTCTGCACACTGGGGTTAAGGGCTGACTCAGTGGGCTCTTCTGAGCCAGTCAGTTACACTGTGATTCCAAGGGTTGAGAAAACGCGTTTATTTCGGGCTGAAAAACACGTTTTGAAAAGTGTTCTGTTCCTGCCCTATAACTTACATGTTGGTGACCAAAGTTGCCAAAACGTGTTTATTTGTGCTGAAAAACACGTTTTGACAACTTCTGCACACTGGGGTTAAGGGCTGACTCAGTGGGCTCTTCTGAGCCAGTCAGTTACACTGTGATTCCAAGGGTTGAGAAAACGCGTTTATTTCGGGCTGAAAAACACGTTTTGAAAAGTGTTCTGTTCCTGCCCTATAACTTACATGTTGGTGACCAAAGTTGCCAAAACGTGTTTATTTGTGCTGAAAAACACGTTTTGACAACTTCTGCACACTGGGGTTAAGGGCTGAATCAGTGGGCTCTTCTGAGCCAGTCAGTTACACTGTGATTCCAAGAGTTGAGAAAACGCGTTTATTTCGGGCTGAAAAACACGTTTTGAAAAGTGTTCTGTTCCTGCCCTATAACTTACATGTTGTTGACCAAAGTTGCCAAAACGTGTTTATTTGTGCTGAAAAACACGTTTTGACAACTTCTGCACACTGGGGTTAAGGGCTGACTCAGTGGGCTCTTCTGAGCCAGTCAGTTACACTGTGATTCCAAGAGTTGAGAAAACGCGTTTATTTCGGGCTGAAAAACACGTTTTGATAAGTGTTCTGTTCCTGCCCTATAACTTACATGTTGTTGACCAAAGTTGCCAAAACGTGTTTATTTGTGCTGAAAAACACGTTTTGACAACTTCTGCACACTGGGGTTAAGGGCTGACTCAGTGGGCTCTTCTGAGCTAGTCAGTTACACTGTGATTCCAGGAGTTGAGAAAACGCGTTTATTTCGGGCTGAAAAACACGTTTTGAAAAGTGTTCTGTTCCTGCCCTATAACTTACATGTTGGTGACCAAAGTTGCCAAAACGTGTTTATTTGTGCTGAAAAACACGTTTTGACAACTTCTGCACACTGGGGTTAAGGGCTGAATCAGTGGGCTCTTCTGAGCCAGTCAGTTACACTGTGATTCCAAGAGTTGAGAAAACGCGTTTATTTCGGGCTGAAAAACACGTTTTGAAAAGTGTTCTGTTCCTGCCCTATAACTTACATGTTGGTGACCAAAGTTGCCAAAACGTGTTTATTTGTGCTGAAAAACACGTTTTGACAACTTCTGCACACTGGGGTTAAGGGCTGACTCAGTGGGCTCTTCTGAGCCAGTCAGTTACACTGTGATTCCAGGAGTTGAGAAAACGCGTTTATTTCGGGCTGAAAAACACGTTTTGAAAAGTGTTCTGTTCCTGCCCTATAACTTACATGTTGTTGACCAAAGTTGCCAAAACGTGTTTATTTGTGCTGAAAAACACGTTTTGACAACTTCTGCACACTGGGGTTAAGGGCTGAATCAGTGGGCTCTTCTGAGCCAGTCAGTTACACTGTGATTCCAAGAGTTGAGAAAACGCGTTTATTTCGGGCTGAAAAACACGTTTTGAAAAGTGTTCTGTTCCTGCCCTATAACTTACATGTTGGTGACCAAAGTTGCCAAAACGTGTTTATTTGTGCTTAAAAACACGTTTTGACAACTTCTGCACACTGGGGTTAAGGGCTGACTCAGTGGGCTCTTCTGAGCCAGTCAGTTACACTGTGATTCCAAGGGTTGAGAAAACGCGTTTATTTCGGGCTGAAAAACACGTTTTGAAAAGTGTTCTGTTCCTGCCCTATAACTTACATGTTGTTGACCAAAGTTGCCAAAACGTGTTTATTTGTGCTGAAAAACACGTTTTGACAACTTCTGCACACTGGGGTTAAGGGCTGACTCAGTGGGCTCTTCTGAGCCAGTCAGTTACACTGTGATTCCAAGAGTTGAGAAAACGCGTTTATTTCGGGCTGAAAAACACGTTTTGAAAAGTGTTCTGTTCCTGCCCTATAACTTACATGTTGGTGACCAAAGTTGCCAAAACGTGTTTATTTGGGCTGAAAAACACGTTTTGACAACTTCTGCACACTGGGGTTAAGGGCTGACTCAGTGGGCTCTTCTGAGCCAGTCAGTTACACTGTGATTCCAAGAGTTGAGAAAACGCGTTTATTTCGGGCTGAAAAACACATTTTGAAAAGTGTTCTGTTCCTGCCCTATAACGTACATGTTGTTGACCAAAGTTGCCAAAACGTGTTTATTTGTGCTGAAAAACACGTTTTGACAACTTCTGCACACTGGGGTTAAGGGCTGACTCAGTGGGCTCTTCTGAGCCAGTCAGTTACACTGTGATTCCAAGGGTTGAGAAAACGCGTTTATTTCGGGCTGAAAAACACGTTTTGAAAAGTGTTCTGTTCCTGCCCTATAACTTACATGTTGGTGACCAAAGTTGCCAAAACGTGTTTATTTGGGCTGAAAAACACGTTTTGACAACTTCTGCACACTGGGGTTAAGGGCTGACTCAGTGGGCTCTTCTGAGCCAGTCAGTTACACTGTGATTCCAAGAGTTGAGAAAACGCGTTTATTTCGGGCTGAAAAACACGTTTTGAAAAGTGTTCTGTTCCTGCCCTATAACTTACATGTTGTTGACCAAAGTTGCCAAAACGTGTTTATTTGGGCTGAAAAACACGTTTTGACAACTTCTGCACACTGGGGTTAAGGGCTGACTCAGTGGGCTCTTCTGAGCCAGTCAGTTACACTGTGATTCCAGGAGTTGAGAAAACGCGTTTATTTCGGGCTGAAAAACACGTTTTGAAAAGTGTTCTGTTCCTGCCCTATAACTTACATGTTGTTGACCAAAGTTGCCAAAACGTGTTTATTTGTGCTGAAAAACACGTTTTGACAACTTCTGCACACTGGGGTTAAGGGCTGACTCAGTGGGCTCTTCTGAGCCAATCAGTTACACTGTGATTCCAAGAGTTGAGAAAACGCGTTTATTTCGGGCTGAAAAACACGTTTTGAAAAGTGTTCTGTTCCTGCCCTATAACTTACATGTTGTTGACCAAAGTTGCCAAAACGTGTTTATTTGTGCTGAAAAACACGTTTTGACAACTTCTGCACACTGGGGTTAAGGGCTGACTCAGTGGGCTCTTCTGAGCCAGTCAGTTACACTGTGATTCCAAGAGTTGAGAAAACGCGTTTATTTCGGGCTGAAAAACACGTTTTGAAAAGTGTTCTGTTCCTGCCCTATAACTTACATGTTGTTGACCAAAGTTGCCAAAACGTGTTTATTTGTGCTGAAAAACACGTTTTGACAACTTCTGGACACTGGGGTTAAGGGCTGACTCAGTGGGCTCTTCTGAGCCAGTAAGTTACACTGTGATTCCAGGAGTTGAGAAAACGCGTTTATTTCGGGCTGAAAAACACGTTTTGAAAAGTGTTCTGTTCCTGCCCTATAACTTACATGTTGGTGACCAAAGTTGCCAAAACGTGTTTATTTGTGCTGAAAAACACGTTTTGACAACTTCTGCACACTGGGGTTAAGGGCTGAATCAGTGGGGTCTTCTGAGCCAGTCAGTTACACTGTGATTCCAAGAGTTGAGAAAACGCGTTTATTTCGGGCTGAAAAACACGTTTTGAAAAGTGTTCTGTTCCTGCCCTATAACTTACATGTTGGTGACCAAAGTTGCCAAAACGTGTTTATTTGTGCTTAAAAACACGTTTTGACAACTTCTGCACACTGGGGTTAAGGGCTGACTCAGTGGGCTCTTCTGAGCCAGTCAGTTACACTGTGATTCCAAGGGTTGAGAAAACGCGTTTATTTCGGGCTGAAAAACACGTTTTGAAAAGTATTCTGTTCCTGCCCTATAACTTACATGTTGGTGACCAAAGTTGCCAAAACGTGTTTATTTGTGCTGAAAAACACGTTTTGACAACTTCTGCACACTGGGGTTAAGGGCTGACTCAGTGGGCTCTTCTGAGCCAGTCAGTTACACTGTGATTCCAAGGGTTGAGAAAACGCGTTTATTTCGGGCTGAAAAACACGTTTTGAAAAGTGTTCTGTTCCTGCCCTATAACTTACATGTTGTTGACCAAAGTTGCCAAAACGTGTTTATGTGTGCTGAAAAACACGTTTTGACAACTTCTGCACACTGGGGTTAAGGGCTGACTCAGTGGGCTCTTCTGAGCCAGTCAGTTACACTGTGATTCCAAGAGTTGAGAAAACGCGTTTATTTCGGGCTGAAAAACACGTTTTGAAAAGTGTTCTGTTCCTGCCCTATAACTTACATGTTGGTGACCAAAGTTGCCAAAACGTGTTTATTTGGGCTGAAAAACACGTTTTGACAACTTCTGCACACTGGGGTTAAGGGCTGACTCAGTGGGCTCTTCTGAGCCAGTCAGTTACACTGTGATTCCAAGAGTTGAGAAAACGCGTTTATTTCGGGCTGAAAAACACGTTTTGAAAAGTGTTCTGTTCCTGCCCTATAACTTACATGTTGTTGACCAAAGTTGCCAAAACGTGTTTATTTGTGCTGAAAAACACGTTTTGACAACTTCTGGACACTGGGGTTAAGGGCTGACTCAGTGGGCTCTTCTGAGCCAGTAAGTTACACTGTGATTCCAGGAGTTGAGAAAACGCGTTTATTTCGGGCTGAAAAACACGTTTTGAAAAGTGTTCTGTTCCTGCCCTATAACTTACATGTTGGTGACCAAAGTTGCCAAAACGTGTTTATTTGTGCTGAAAAACACGTTTTGACAACTTCTGCACACTGGGGTTAAGGGCTGAATCAGTGGGCTCTTCTGAGCCAGTCAGTTACACTGTGATTCCAAGAGTTGAGAAAACGCGTTTATTTCGGGCTGAAAAACACGTTTTGAAAAGTGTTCTGTTCCTGCCCTATAACTTACATGTTGTTGACCAAAGTTGCCAAAACGTGTTTATGTGTGCTGAAAAACACGTTTTGACAACTTCTGCACACTGGGGTTAAGGGCTGACTCAGTGGGCTCTTCTGAGCCAGTCAGTTACACTGTGATTCCAAGAGTTGAGAAAACGCGTTTATTTCGGGCTGAAAAACACGTTTTGAAAAGTGTTCTGTTCCTGCCCTATAACTTACATGTTGGTGACCAAAGTTGCCAAAACGTGTTTATTTGGGCTGAAAAACACGTTTTGACAACTTCTGCACACTGGGGTTAAGGGCTGACTCAGTGGGCTCTTCTGAGCCAGTCAGTTACACTGTGATTCCAAGAGTTGAGAAAACGCGTTTATTTCGGGCTGAAAAACACGTTTTGAAAAGTGTTCTGTTCCTGCCCTATAACTTACATGTTGTTGACCAAAGTTGCCAAAACGTGTTTATTTGTGCTGAAAAACACGTTTTGACAACTTCTGGACACTGGGGTTAAGGGCTGACTCAGTGGGCTCTTCTGAGCCAGTAAGTTACACTGTGATTCCAGGAGTTGAGAAAACGCGTTTATTTCGGGCTGAAAAACACGTTTTGAAAAGTGTTCTGTTCCTGCCCTATAACTTACATGTTGGTGACCAAAGTTGCCAAAACGTGTTTATTTGTGCTGAAAAACACGTTTTGACAACTTCTGCACACTGGGGTTAAGGGCTGAATCAGTGGGCTCTTCTGAGCCAGTCAGTTACACTGTGATTCCAAGAGTTGAGAAAACGCGTTTATTTCGGGCTGAAAAACACGTTTTGAAAAGTGTTCTGTTCCTGCCCTATAACTTACATGTTGGTGACCAAAGTTGCCAAAACGTGTTTATTTGTGCTTAAAAACACGTTTTGACAACTTCTGCACACTGGGGTTAAGGGCTGACTCAGTGGGCTCTTCTGAGCCAGTCAGTTACACTGTGATTCCAGGAGTTGAGAAAACGCGTTTATTTCGGGCTGAAAAACACGTTTTGAAAAGTGTTCTGTTCCTGCCCTATAACTTACATGTTGGTGACCAAAGTTGCCAAAACGTGTTTATTTGTGCTGAAAAACACGTTTTGACAACTTCTGCACACTGGGGTTAAGGGCTGACTCAGTGGGCTCTTCTGAGCCAGTCAGTTACACTGTGATTCCAAGGGTTGAGAAAACGCGTTTATTTCGGGCTGAAAAACACGTTTTGAAAAGTGTTCTGTTCCTGCCCTATAACTTACATGTTGTTGACCAAAGTTGCCAAAACGTGTTTATTTGTGCTGAAAAACACGTTTTGACAACTTCTGCACACTGGGGTTAAGGGCTGACTCAGTGGGCTCTTCTGAGCCAGTCAGTTACACTGTGATTCCAAGAGTTGAGAAAACGCGTTTATTTCGGGCTGAAAAACACGTTTTGAAAAGTGTTCTGTTCCTGCCCTATAACTTACATGTTGTTGACCAAAGTTGCCAAAACGTGTTTATTTGTGCTGAAAAACACGTTTTGACAACTTCTGCACACTGGGGTTAAGGGCTGACTCAGTGGGCTCTTCTGAGCCAGTCAGTTACACTGTGATTCCAGGAGTTGAGAAAACGCGTTTATTTCGGGCTGAAAAACACGTTTTGAAAAGTGTTCTGTTCCTGCCCTATAACTTTACATGTTGGTGACCAAAGTTGCCAAAACGTGTTTATTTGTGCTGAAAAACACGTTTTGACAACTTCTGCACACTGGGGTTAAGGGCTGAATCAGTGGGCTCTTCTGAGCCAGTCAGTTACACTGTGATTCCAAGAGTTGAGAAAACGCGTTTATTTCGGGCTGAAAAACACGTTTTGAAAAGTGTTCTGTTCCTGCCCTATAACTTACATGTTGGTGACCAAAGTTGCCAAAACGTGTTTATTTGTGCTTAAAAACAAGTTTTGACAACTTCTGCACACTGGGGTTAAGGACTGACTCAGTGGGCTCTTCTGAGCCAGTCAGTTACACTGTGATTCCAAGGGTTGAGAAAACGCGTTTATTTCGGGCTGAAAAACACGTTTTGAAAAGTGTTCTGTTCCTGCCCTATAACTTACATGTTGTTGACCAAAGTTGCCAAAACGTGTTTATTTGTGCTGAAAAACACGTTTTGACAACTTCTGCACACTGGGGTTAAGGGCTGACTCATTGGGCTCTTCTGAGCCAGTCAGTTACACTGTGATTCCAAGGGTTGAGAAAACGCGTTTATTTCGGGCTGAAAAACACGTTTTGAAAAGTGTTCTGTTCCTGCCCTATAACTTACATGTTGGTGACCAAAGTTGCCAAAACGTGTTTATTTGTGCTGAAAAACACGTTTTGACAACTTCTGCACACTGGGGTTAAGGGCTGACTCAGTGGGCTCTTCTGAGCCAGTCAGTTACACTGTGATTCCAGGAGTTGAGAAAACGCGTTTATTTCGGGCTGAAAAACACGTTTTGAAAAGTGTTCTGTTCCTGCCCTATAACTTACATGTTGGTGACCAAAGTTGCCAAAACGTGTTTATTTGTGCTTAAAAACACGTTTTGACAACTTCTGCACACTGGGGTTAAGGGCTGACTCAGTGGGCTCTTCTGAGCCAGTCAGTTACACTGTGATTCCAAGGGTTGAGAAAACGCGTTTATTTCGGGCTGAAAAACACGTTTTGAAAAGTGTTCTGTTCCTGCCCTATAACTTACATGTTGGTGACCAAAGTTGCCAAAACGTGTTTATTTGTGCTGAAAAACACGTTTTGACAACTTCTGCACACTGGGGTTAAGGGCTGACTCAGTGGGCTCTTCTGAGCCAGTCAGTTACACTGTGATTCCAAGAGTTGAGAAAACGCGTTTATTTCGGGCTGAAAAACACGTTTTGAAAAGTGTTCTGTTCCTGCCCTATAACTTACATGTTGGTGACCAAAGTTGCCAAAACGTGTTTATTTGTGCTGAAAAACACGTTTTGACAACTTCTGCACACTGGGGTTAAGGGCTGAATCAGTGGGCTCTTCTGAGCCAGTCAGTTACACTGTGATTCCAAGAGTTGAGAAAACGCGTTTATTTCGGGCTGAAAAACACGTTTTGAAAAGTGTTCTGTTCCTGCCCTATAACTTACATGTTGTTGACCAAAGTTGCCAAAACGTGTTTATTTGTGCTGAAAAACACGTTTTGACAACTTCTGCACACTGGGGTTAAGGGCTGACTCAGTGGGCTCTTCTGAGCCAGTCAGTTACACTGTGATTCCAAGAGTTGAGAAAACGCGTTTATTTCGGGCTGAAAAACACGTTTTGAAAAGTGTTCTGTTCCTGCCCTATAACTTACATGTTGTTGACCAAAGTTGCCAAAACGTGTTTATTTGTGCTGAAAAACACGTTTTGACAACTTCTGCACACTGGGGTTAAGGGCTGACTCAGTGGGCTCTTCTGAGCCAGTCAGTTACACTGTGATTCCAGGAGTTGAGAAAACGCGTTTATTTCGGGCTGAAAAACACGTTTTGAAAAGTGTTCTGTTCCTGCCCTATAACTTACATGTTGGTGACCAAAGTTGCCAAAACGTGTTTATTTGTGCTGAAAAACACGTTTTGACAACTTCTGCACACTGGGGTTAAGGGCTGAATCAGTGGGCTCTTCTGAGCCAGTCAGTTACACTGTGATTCCAAGAGTTGAGAAAACGCGTTTATTTCGGGCTGAAAAACACGTTTTGAAAAGTGTTCTGTTCCTGCCCTATAACTTACATGTTGGTGACCAAAGTTGCCAAAACGTGTTTATTTGTGCTTAAAAACACGTTTTGACAACTTCTGCACACTGGGGTTAAGGGCTGACTCAGTGGGCTCTTCTGAGCCAGTCAGTTACACTGTGATTCCAGGAGTTGAGAAAACGCGTTTATTTCGGGCTGAAAAACACGTTTTGAAAAGTGTTCTGTTCCTGCCCTATAACTTACATGTTGTTGACCAAAGTTGCCAAAACGTGTTTATTTGTGCTGAAAAACACGTTTTGACAACTTCTGCACACTGGGGTTAAGGGCTGACTCAGTGGGCTCTTCTGAGCCAGTCAGTTACACTGTGATTCCAAGGGTTGAGAAAACGCGTTTATTTCGGGCTGAAAAACACGTTTTGAAAAGTGTTCTGTTCCTGCCCTATAACTTACATGTTGTTGACCAAAGTTGCCAAAACGTGTTTATTTGTGCTGAAAAACACGTTTTGACAACTTCTGCACACTGGGGTTAAGGGCTGACTCAGTGGGCTCTTCTGAGCCAGTCAGTTACACTGTGATTCCAAGAGTTGAGAAAACGCGTTTATTTCGGGCTGAAAAACACGTTTTGAAAAGTGTTCTGTTCCTGCCCTATAACTTACATGTTGGTGACCAAAGTTGCCAAAACGTGTTTATTTGGGCTGAAAAACACGTTTTGACAACTTCTGCACACTGGGGTTAAGGGCTGACTCAGTGGGCTCTTCTGAGCCAGTCAGTTACACTGTGATTCCAAGAGTTGAGAAAACGCGTTTATTTCGGGCTGAAAAACACGTTTTGAAAAGTGTTCTGTTCCTGCCCTATAACTTACATGTTGTTGACCAAAGTTGCCAAAACGTGTTTATTTGGGCTGAAAAACACGTTTTGACAACTTCTGCACACTGGGGTTAAGGGCTGACTCAGTGGGCTCTTCTGAGCCAGTCAGTTACACTGTGATTCCAAGGGTTGAGAAAACGCGTTTATTTCGGGCTGAAAAACACGTTTTGAAAAGTGTTCTGTTCCTGCCCTATAACTTACATGTTGGTGACCAAAGTTGCCAAAACGTGTTTATTTGTGCTGAAAAACACGTTTTGACAACTTCTGCACACTGGGGTTAAGGGCTGACTCAGTGGGCTCTTCTGAGCCAGTCAGTTACACTGTGATTCCAAGAGTTGAGAAAACGCGTTTATTTCGGGCTGAAAAACACGTTTTGAAAAGTGTTCTGTTCCTGCCCTATAACTTACATGTTGGTGACCAAAGTTGCCAAAACGTGTTTATTTGTGCTGAAAAACACGTTTTGACAACTTCTGCACACTGGGGTTAAGGGCTGAATCAGTGGGCTCTTCTGAGCCAGTCAGTTACACTGTGATTCCAAGAGTTGAGAAAACGCGTTTATTTCGGGCTGAAAAACACGTTTTGAAAAGTGTTCTGTTCCTGCCCTATAACTTACATGTTGTTGACCAAAGTTGCCAAAACGTGTTTATTTGTGCTGAAAAACACGTTTTGACAACTTCTGCACACTGGGGTTAAGGGCTGACTCAGTGGGCTCTTCTGAGCCAGTCAGTTACACTGTGATTCCAAGAGTTGAGAAAACGCGTTTATTTCGGGCTGAAAAACACGTTTTGAAAAGTGTTCTGTTCCTGCCCTATAACTTACATGTTGTTGACCAAAGTTGCCAAAACGTGTTTATTTGTGCTGAAAAACACGTTTTGACAACTTCTGCACACTGGGGTTAAGGGCTGACTCAGTGGGCTCTTCTGAGCCAGTCAGTTACACTGTGATTCCAGGAGTTGAGAAAACGCGTTTATTTCGGGCTGAAAAACACGTTTTGAAAAGTGTTCTGTTCCTGCCCTATAACTTACATGTTGGTGACCAAAGTTGCCAAAACGTGTTTATTTGTGCTGAAAAACACGTTTTGACAACTTCTGCACACTGGGGTTAAGGGCTGAATCAGTGGGCTCTTCTGAGCCAGTCAGTTACACTGTGATTCCAAGAGTTGAGAAAACGCGTTTATTTCGGGCTGAAAAACACGTTTTGAAAAGTGTTCTGTTCCTGCCCTATAACTTACATGTTGGTGACCAAAGTTGCCAAAACGTGTTTATTTGTGCTTAAAAACACGTTTTGACAACTTCTGCACACTGGGGTTAAGGGCTGACTCAGTGGGCTCTTCTGAGCCAGTCAGTTACACTGTGATTCCAGGAGTTGAGAAAACGCGTTTATTTCGGGCTGAAAAACACGTTTTGAAAAGTGTTCTGTTCCTGCCCTATAACTTACATGTTGTTGACCAAAGTTGCCAAAACGTGTTTATTTGTGCTGAAAAACACGTTTTGACAACTTCTGCACACTGGGGTTAAGGGCTGACTCAGTGGGCTCTTCTGAGCCAGTCAGTTACACTGTGATTCCAAGGGTTGAGAAAACGCGTTTATTTCGGGCTGAAAAACACGTTTTGAAAAGTGTTCTGTTCCTGCCCTATAACTTACATGTTGTTGACCAAAGTTGCCAAAACGTGTTTATTTGTGCTGAAAAACACGTTTTGACAACTTCTGCACACTGGGGTTAAGGGCTGACTCAGTGGGCTCTTCTGAGCCAGTCAGTTACACTGTGATTCCAAGAGTTGAGAAAACGCGTTTATTTCGGGCTGAAAAACACGTTTTGAAAAGTGTTCTGTTCCTGCCCTATAACTTACATGTTGGTGACCAAAGTTGCCAAAACGTGTTTATTTGGGCTGAAAAACACGTTTTGACAACTTCTGCACACTGGGGTTAAGGGCTGACTCAGTGGGCTCTTCTGAGCCAGTCAGTTACACTGTGATTCCAAGAGTTGAGAAAACGCGTTTATTTCGGGCTGAAAAACACGTTTTGAAAAGTGTTCTGTTCCTGCCCTATAACTTACATGTTGTTGACCAAAGTTGCCAAAACGTGTTTATTTGGGCTGAAAAACACGTTTTGACAACTTCTGCACACTGGGGTTAAGGGCTGACTCAGTGGGCTCTTCTGAGCCAGTCAGTTACACTGTGATTCCAAGGGTTGAGAAAACGCGTTTATTTCGGGCTGAAAAACACGTTTTGAAAAGTGTTCTGTTCCTGCCCTATAACTTACATGTTGGTGACCAAAGTTGCCAAAACGTGTTTATTTGGGCTGAAAAACACGTTTTGACAACTTCTGCACACTGGGGTTAAGGGCTGACTCAGTGGGCTCTTCTGAGCCAGTCAGTTACACTGTGATTCCAGGAGTTGAGAAAACGCGTTTATTTCGGGCTGAAAAACACGTTTTGAAAAGTGTTCTGTTCCTGCCCTATAACTTACATGTTGTTGACCAAAGTTGCCAAAACGTGTTTATTTGTGCTGAAAAACACGTTTTGACAACTTCTGCACACTGGGGTTAAGGGCTGACTCAGTGGGCTCTTCTGAGCCAGTCAGTTACACTGTGATTCCAAGAGTTGAGAAAACGCGTTTATTTCGGGCTGAAAAACACGTTTTGAAAAGTGTTCTGTTCCTGCCCTATAACTTACATGTTGTTGACCAAAGTTGCCAAAACGTGTTTATTTGTGCTGAAAAACACGTTTTGACAACTTCTGGACACTGGGGTTAAGGGCTGACTCAGTGGGCTCTTCTGAGCCAGTCAGTTACACTGTGATTCCAGGAGTTGAGAAAACGCGTTTATTTCGGGCTGAAAAACACGTTTTGAAAAGTGTTCTGTTCCTGCCCTATAACTTACATGTTGGTGACCAAAGTTGCCAAAACGTGTTTATTTGTGCTGAAAAACACGTTTTGACAACTTCTGCACACTGGGGTTAAGGGCTGAATCAGTGGGGTCTTCTGAGCCAGTCAGTTACACTGTGATTCCAAGAGTTGAGAAAACGCGTTTATTTCGGGCTGAAAAACACGTTTTGAAAAGTGTTCTGTTCCTGCCCTATAACTTACATGTTGGTGACCAAAGTTGCCAAAACGTGTTTATTTGTGCTTAAAAACACGTTTTGACAACTTCTGCACACTGGGGTTAAGGGCTGACTCAGTGGGCTCTTCTGAGCCAGTCAGTTACACTGTGATTCCAAGGGTTGAGAAAACGCGTTTATTTCGGGCTGAAAAACACGTTTTGAAAAGTATTCTGTTCCTGCCCTATAACTTACATGTTGGTGACCAAAGTTGCCAAAACGTGTTTATTTGTGCTGAAAAACACGTTTTGACAACTTCTGCACACTGGGGTTAAGGGCTGACTCAGTGGGCTCTTCTGAGCCAGTCAGTTACACTGTGATTCCAAGGGTTGAGAAAACGCGTTTATTTCGGGCTGAAAAACACGTTTTGAAAAGTGTTCTGTTCCTGCCCTATAACTTACATGTTGTTGACCAAAGTTGCCAAAACGTGTTTATGTGTGCTGAAAAACACGTTTTGACAACTTCTGCACACTGGGGTTAAGGGCTGACTCAGTGGGCTCTTCTGAGCCAGTCAGTTACACTGTGATTCCAAGAGTTGAGAAAACGCGTTTATTTCGGGCTGAAAAACACGTTTTGAAAAGTGTTCTGTTCCTGCCCTATAACTTACATGTTGGTGACCAAAGTTGCCAAAACGTGTTTATTTGTGCTGAAAAACACGTTTTGACAACTTCTGCACACTGGGGTTAAGGGCTGACTCAGTGGGCTCTTCTGAGCCAGTCAGTTACACTGTGATTCCAAGAGTTGAGAAAACGCGTTTATTTCGGGCTGAAAAACACGTTTTGAAAAGTGTTCTGTTCCTGCCCTATAACTTACATGTTGTTGACCAAAGTTGCCAAAACGTGTTTATTTGTGCTGAAAAACACGTTTTGACAACTTCTGGACACTGGGGTTAAGGGCTGACTCAGTGGGCTCTTCTGAGCCAGTCAGTTACACTGTGATTCCAGGAGTTGAGAAAACGCGTTTATTTCGGGCTGAAAAACACGTTTTGAAAAGTGTTCTGTTCCTGCCCTATAACTTACATGTTGGTGACCAAAGTTGCCAAAACGTGTTTATTTGTGCTGAAAAACACGTTTTGACAACTTCTGCACACTGGGGTTAAGGGCTGACTCAGTGGGCTCTTCTGAGCCAGTCAGTTACACTGTGATTCCAAGGGTTGAGAAAACGCGTTTATTTCGGGCTGAAAAACACGTTTTGAAAAGTGTTCTGTTCCTGCCCTATAACTT
Organism: Lepisosteus platostomus; assembly: GCF_059453375.1. Lineage (NCBI taxonomy): Eukaryota > Metazoa > Chordata > Actinopteri > Semionotiformes > Lepisosteidae > Lepisosteus > Lepisosteus platostomus. Next base: position 185,619 of record NW_028291695.1, read on the forward strand.
ACATGTTGTTGACCAAAGTTGCCAAAACGTGTTTATTTGTGCTGAAAAACACGTTTTGACAACTTCTGCACACTGGGGTTAAGGGCTGACTCAGTGGGCTCTTCTGAGCCAGTCAGTTACACTGTGATTCCAAGAGTTGAGAAAACGCGTTTATTTCGGGCTGAAAAACACGTTTTGAAAAGTGTTCTGTTCCTGCCCTATAACTTACATGTTGTTGACCAAAGTTGCCAAAACGTGTTTATTTGTGCTGAAAAACACGTTTTGACAACTTCTGCACACTGGGGTTAAGGGCTGACTCAGTGGGCTCTTCTGAGCCAGTCAGTTACACTGTGATTCCAGGAGTTGAGAAAACGCGTTTATTTCGGGCTGAAAAACACGTTTTGAAAAGTGTTCTGTTCCTGCCCTATAACTTTACATGTTGGTGACCAAAGTTGCCAAAACGTGTTTATTTGTGCTGAAAAACACGTTTTGACAACTTCTGCACACTGGGGTTAAGGGCTGAATCAGTGGGCTCTTCTGAGCCAGTCAGTTACACTGTGATTCCAAGAGTTGAGAAAACGCGTTTATTTCGGGCTGAAAAACACGTTTTGAAAAGTGTTCTGTTCCTGCCCTATAACTTACATGTTGGTGACCAAAGTTGCCAAAACGTGTTTATTTGTGCTTAAAAACAAGTTTTGACAACTTCTGCACACTGGGGTTAAGGACTGACTCAGTGGGCTCTTCTGAGCCAGTCAGTTACACTGTGATTCCAAGGGTTGAGAAAACGCGTTTATTTCGGGCTGAAAAACACGTTTTGAAAAGTGTTCTGTTCCTGCCCTATAACTTACATGTTGTTGACCAAAGTTGCCAAAACGTGTTTATGTGTGCTGAAAAACACGTTTTGACAACTTCTGCACACTGGGGTTAAGGGCTGACTCAGTGGGCTCTTCTGAGCCAGTCAGTTACACTGTGATTCCAAGAGTTGAGAAAACGCGTTTATTTCGGGCTGAAAAACACGTTTTGAAAAGTGTTCTGTTCCTGCCCTATAACTTACATGTTGGTGACCAAAGTTGCCAAAACGTGTTTATTTGTGCTGAAAAACACGTTTTGACAACTTCTGCACACTGGGGTTAAGGGCTGACTCAGTGGGCTCTTCTGAGCCAGTCAGTTACACTGTGATTCCAAGAGTTGAGAAAACGCGTTTATTTCGGGCTGAAAAACACGTTTTGAAAAGTGTTCTGTTCCTGCCCTATAACTTACATGTTGTTGACCAAAGTTGCCAAAACGTGTTTATTTGTGCTGAAAAACACGTTTTGACAACTTCTGGACACTGGGGTTAAGGGCTGACTCAGTGGGCTCTTCTGAGCCAGTCAGTTACACTGTGATTCCAGGAGTTGAGAAAACGCGTTTATTTCGGGCTGAAAAACACGTTTTGAAAAGTGTTCTGTTCCTGCCCTATAACTTACATGTTGGTGACCAAAGTTGCCAAAACGTGTTTATTTGTGCTGAAAAACACGTTTTGACAACTTCTGCACACTGGGGTTAAGGGCTGACTCAGTGGGCTCTTCTGAGCCAGTCAGTTACACTGTGATTCCAAGGGTTGAGAAAACGCGTTTATTTCGGGCTGAAAAACACGTTTTGAAAAGTGTTCTGTTCCTGCCCTATAACTTACATGTTGTTGACCAAAGTTGCCAAAACGTGTTTATTTGTGCTGAAAAACACGTTTTGACAACTTCTGCACACTGGGGTTAAGGGCTGACTCAGTGGGCTCTTCTGAGCCAGTCAGTTACACTGTGATTCCAAGAGTTGAGAAAACGCGTTTATTTCGGGCTGAAAAACACGTTTTGAAAAGTGTTCTGTTCCTGCCCTATAACTTACATGTTGTTGACCAAAGTTGCCAAAACGTGTTTATTTGTGCTGAAAAACACGTTTTGACAACTTCTGCACACTGGGGTTAAGGGCTGACTCAGTGGGCTCTTCTGAGCCAGTCAGTTACACTGTGATTCCAGGAGTTGAGAAAACGCGTTTATTTCGGGCTGAAAAACACGTTTTGAAAAGTGTTCTGTTCCTGCCCTATAACTTTACATGTTGGTGACCAAAGTTGCCAAAACGTGTTTATTTGTGCTGAAAAACACGTTTTGACAACTTCTGCACACTGGGGTTAAGGGCTGAATCAGTGGGCTCTTCTGAGCCAGTCAGTTACACTGTGATTCCAAGAGTTGAGAAAACGCGTTTATTTCGGGCTGAAAAACACGTTTTGAAAAGTGTTCTGTTCCTGCCCTATAACTTACATGTTGGTGACCAAAGTTGCCAAAACGTGTTTATTTGTGCTTAAAAACAAGTTTTGACAACTTCTGCACACTGGGGTTAAGGACTGACTCAGTGGGCTCTTCTGAGCCAGTCAGTTACACTGTGATTCCAAGGGTTGAGAAAACGCGTTTATTTCGGGCTGAAAAACACGTTTTGAAAAGTGTTCTGTTCCTGCCCTATAACTTACATGTTGTTGACCAAAGTTGCCAAAACGTGTTTATTTGTGCTGAAAAACACGTTTTGACAACTTCTGCACACTGGGGTTAAGGGCTGACTCATTGGGCTCTTCTGAGCCAGTCAGTTACACTGTGATTCCAAGGGTTGAGAAAACGCGTTTATTTCGGGCTGAAAAACACGTTTTGAAAAGTGTTCTGTTCCTGCCCTATAACTTACATGTTGGTGACCAAAGTTGCCAAAACGTGTTTATTTGTGCTGAAAAACACGTTTTGACAACTTCTGCACACTGGGGTTAAGGGCTGACTCAGTGGGCTCTTCTGAGCCAGTCAGTTACACTGTGATTCCAGGAGTTGAGAAAACGCGTTTATTTCGGGCTGAAAAACACGTTTTGAAAAGTGTTCTGTTCCTGCCCTATAACTTACATGTTGGTGACCAAAGTTGCCAAAACGTGTTTATTTGTGCTTAAAAACACGTTTTGACAACTTCTGCACACTGGGGTTAAGGGCTGACTCAGTGGGCTCTTCTGAGCCAGTCAGTTACACTGTGATTCCAAGGGTTGAGAAAACGCGTTTATTTCGGGCTGAAAAACACGTTTTGAAAAGTGTTCTGTTCCTGCCCTATAACTTACATGTTGGTGACCAAAGTTGCCAAAACGTGTTTATTTGTGCTGAAAAACACGTTTTGACAACTTCTGCACACTGGGGTTAAGGGCTGACTCAGTGGGCTCTTCTGAGCCAGTCAGTTACACTGTGATTCCAAGAGTTGAGAAAACGCGTTTATTTCGGGCTGAAAAACACGTTTTGAAAAGTGTTCTGTTCCTGCCCTATAACTTACATGTTGGTGACCAAAGTTGCCAAAACGTGTTTATTTGTGCTGAAAAACACGTTTTGACAACTTCTGCACACTGGGGTTAAGGGCTGAATCAGTGGGCTCTTCTGAGCCAGTCAGTTACACTGTGATTCCAAGAGTTGAGAAAACGCGTTTATTTCGGGCTGAAAAACACGTTTTGAAAAGTGTTCTGTTCCTGCCCTATAACTTACATGTTGTTGACCAAAGTTGCCAAAACGTGTTTATTTGTGCTGAAAAACACGTTTTGACAACTTCTGCACACTGGGGTTAAGGGCTGACTCAGTGGGCTCTTCTGAGCCAGTCAGTTACACTGTGATTCCAAGAGTTGAGAAAACGCGTTTATTTCGGGCTGAAAAACACGTTTTGAAAAGTGTTCTGTTCCTGCCCTATAACTTACATGTTGTTGACCAAAGTTGCCAAAACGTGTTTATTTGTGCTGAAAAACACGTTTTGACAACTTCTGCACACTGGGGTTAAGGGCTGACTCAGTGGGCTCTTCTGAGCCAGTCAGTTACACTGTGATTCCAGGAGTTGAGAAAACGCGTTTATTTCGGGCTGAAAAACACGTTTTGAAAAGTGTTCTGTTCCTGCCCTATAACTTACATGTTGGTGACCAAAGTTGCCAAAACGTGTTTATTTGTGCTGAAAAACACGTTTTGACAACTTCTGCACACTGGGGTTAAGGGCTGAATCAGTGGGCTCTTCTGAGCCAGTCAGTTACACTGTGATTCCAAGAGTTGAGAAAACGCGTTTATTTCGGGCTGAAAAACACGTTTTGAAAAGTGTTCTGTTCCTGCCCTATAACTTACATGTTGGTGACCAAAGTTGCCAAAACGTGTTTATTTGTGCTTAAAAACACGTTTTGACAACTTCTGCACACTGGGGTTAAGGGCTGACTCAGTGGGCTCTTCTGAGCCAGTCAGTTACACTGTGATTCCAGGAGTTGAGAAAACGCGTTTATTTCGGGCTGAAAAACACGTTTTGAAAAGTGTTCTGTTCCTGCCCTATAACTTACATGTTGTTGACCAAAGTTGCCAAAACGTGTTTATTTGTGCTGAAAAACACGTTTTGACAACTTCTGCACACTGGGGTTAAGGGCTGACTCAGTGGGCTCTTCTGAGCCAGTCAGTTACACTGTGATTCCAAGGGTTGAGAAAACGCGTTTATTTCGGGCTGAAAAACACGTTTTGAAAAGTGTTCTGTTCCTGCCCTATAACTTACATGTTGTTGACCAAAGTTGCCAAAACGTGTTTATTTGTGCTGAAAAACACGTTTTGACAACTTCTGCACACTGGGGTTAAGGGCTGACTCAGTGGGCTCTTCTGAGCCAGTCAGTTACACTGTGATTCCAAGAGTTGAGAAAACGCGTTTATTTCGGGCTGAAAAACACGTTTTGAAAAGTGTTCTGTTCCTGCCCTATAACTTACATGTTGGTGACCAAAGTTGCCAAAACGTGTTTATTTGGGCTGAAAAACACGTTTTGACAACTTCTGCACACTGGGGTTAAGGGCTGACTCAGTGGGCTCTTCTGAGCCAGTCAGTTACACTGTGATTCCAAGAGTTGAGAAAACGCGTTTATTTCGGGCTGAAAAACACGTTTTGAAAAGTGTTCTGTTCCTGCCCTATAACTTACATGTTGTTGACCAAAGTTGCCAAAACGTGTTTATTTGGGCTGAAAAACACGTTTTGACAACTTCTGCACACTGGGGTTAAGGGCTGACTCAGTGGGCTCTTCTGAGCCAGTCAGTTACACTGTGATTCCAAGGGTTGAGAAAACGCGTTTATTTCGGGCTGAAAAACACGTTTTGAAAAGTGTTCTGTTCCTGCCCTATAACTTACATGTTGGTGACCAAAGTTGCCAAAACGTGTTTATTTGTGCTGAAAAACACGTTTTGACAACTTCTGCACACTGGGGTTAAGGGCTGACTCAGTGGGCTCTTCTGAGCCAGTCAGTTACACTGTGATTCCAGGAGTTGAGAAAACGCGTTTATTTCGGTCTGAAAAACACGTTTTGAAAAGTGTTCTGTTCCTACCCTATAACTTACATGTTGTTGACCAAAGTTGCCAAAACGTGTTTATTTGTGCTGAAAAACACGTTTTGACAACTTCTGCACACTGGGGTTAAGGGCTGACTCAGTGGGCTCTTCTGAGCCAGTCAGTTACACTGTGATTCCAAGAGTTGAGAAAACGCGTTTATTTCGGGCTGAAAAACACGTTTTGAAAAGTGTTCTGTTCCTGCCCTATAACTTACATGTTGTTGACCAAAGTTGCCAAAACGTGTTTATTTGTGCTGAAAAACACGTTTTGACAACTTCTGGACACTGGGGTTAAGGGCTGACTCAGTGGGCTCTTCTGAGCCAGTCAGTTACACTGTGATTCCAGGAGTTGAGAAAACGCGTTTATTTCGGGCTGAAAAACACGTTTTGAAAAGTGTTCTGTTCCTGCCCTATAACTTACATGTTGGTGACCAAAGTTGCCAAAACGTGTTTATTTGTGCTGAAAAACACGTTTTGACAACTTCTGCACACTGGGGTTAAGGGCTGAATCAGTGGGGTCTTCTGAGCCAGTCAGTTACACTGTGATTCCAAGAGTTGAGAAAACGCGTTTATTTCGGGCTGAAAAACACGTTTTGAAAAGTGTTCTGTTCCTGCCCTATAACTTACATGTTGGTGACCAAAGTTGCCAAAACGTGTTTATTTGTGCTTAAAAACACGTTTTGACAACTTCTGCACACTGGGGTTAAGGGCTGACTCAGTGGGCTCTTCTGAGCCAGTCAGTTACACTGTGATTCCAAGGGTTGAGAAAACGCGTTTATTTCGGGCTGAAAAACACGTTTTGAAAAGTATTCTGTTCCTGCCCTATAACTTACATGTTGGTGACCAAAGTTGCCAAAACGTGTTTATTTGTGCTGAAAAACACGTTTTGACAACTTCTGCACACTGGGGTTAAGGGCTGACTCAGTGGGCTCTTCTGAGCCAGTCAGTTACACTGTGATTCCAAGGGTTGAGAAAACGCGTTTATTTCGGGCTGAAAAACACGTTTTGAAAAGTGTTCTGTTCCTGCCCTATAACTTACATGTTGTTGACCAAAGTTGCCAAAACGTGTTTATGTGTGCTGAAAAACACGTTTTGACAACTTCTGCACACTGGGGTTAAGGGCTGACTCAGTGGGCTCTTCTGAGCCAGTCAGTTACACTGTGATTCCAAGAGTTGAGAAAACGCGTTTATTTCGGGCTGAAAAACACGTTTTGAAAAGTGTTCTGTTCCTGCCCTATAACTTACATGTTGGTGACCAAAGTTGCCAAAACGTGTTTATTTGGGCTGAAAAACACGTTTTGACAACTTCTGCACACTGGGGTTAAGGGCTGACTCAGTGGGCTCTTCTGAGCCAGTCAGTTACACTGTGATTCCAAGAGTTGAGAAAACGCGTTTATTTCGGGCTGAAAAACACGTTTTGAAAAGTGTTCTGTTCCTGCCCTATAACTTACATGTTGTTGACCAAAGTTGCCAAAACGTGTTTATTTGGGCTGAAAAACACGTTTTGACAACTTCTGCACACTGGGGTTAAGGGCTGACTCAGTGGGCTCTTCGGAGCCAGTCAGTTACACTGTGATTCCAAGGGTTGAGAAAACGCGTTTATTTCGGGCTGAAAAACACGTTTTGAAAAGTGTTCTGTTCCTGCCCTATAACTTACATGTTGGTGACCAAAGTTGCCAAAACGTGTTTATTTGGGCTGAAAAACACGTTTTGACAACTTCTGCACACTGGGGTTAAGGGCTGACTCAGTGGGCTCTTCTGAGCCAGTCAGTTACACTGTGATTCCAAGAGTTGAGAAAACGCGTTTATTTCGGGCTGAAAAACACGTTTTGAAAAGTGTTCTGTTCCTGCCCTATAACTTACATGTTGTTGACCAAAGTTGCCAAAACGTGTTTATTTGGGCTGAAAAACACGTTTTGACAACTTCTGCACACTGGGGTTAAGGGCTGACTCAGTGGGCTCTTCTGAGCCAGTCAGTTACACTGTGATTCCAGGAGTTGAGAAAACGCGTTTATTTCGGGCTGAAAAACACGTTTTGAAAAGTGTTCTGTTCCTGCCCTATAACTTACATGTTGGTGACCAAAGTTGCCAAAACGTGTTTATTTGTGCTGAAAAACACGTTTTGACAACTTCTGCACACTGGGGTTAAGGGCTGACTCAGTGGGCTCTTCTGAGCCAGTCAGTTACACTGTGATTCCAAGGGTTGAGAAAACGCGTTTATTTCGGGCTGAAAAACACGTTTTGAAAAGTGTTCTGTTCCTGCCCTATAACTTACATGTTGGTGACCAAAGTTGCCAAAACGTGTTTATTTGTGCTGAAAAACACGTTTTGACAACTTCTGCACACTGGGGTTAAGGGCTGAATCAGTGGGCTCTTCTGAGCCAGTCAGTTACACTGTGATTCCAAGAGTTGAGAAAACGCGTTTATTTCGGGCTGAAAAACACGTTTTGAAAAGTGTTCTGTTCCTGCCCTATAACTTACATGTTGGTGACCAAAGTTGCCAAAACGTGTTTATTTGTGCTTAAAAACACGTTTTGACAACTTCTGCACACTGGGGTTAAGGGCTGACTCAGTGGGCTCTTCTGAGCCAGTCAGTTACACTGTGATTCCAAGGGTTGAGAAAACGCGTTTATTTCGGGCTGAAAAACACGTTTTGAAAAGTGTTCTGTTCCTGCCCTATAACTTACATGTTGGTGACCAAAGTTGCCAAAACGTGTTTATTTGTGCTGAAAAACACGTTTTGACAACTTCTGCACACTGGGGTTAAGGGCTGACTCAGTGGGCTCTTCTGAGCCAGTCAGTTACACTGTGATTCCAAGAGTTGAGAAAACGCGTTTATTTCGGGCTGAAAAACACGTTTTGAAAAGTGTTCTGTTCCTGCCCTATAACTTACATGTTGGCGACCAAAGTTGCCAAAACGTGTTTATTTGTGCTGAAAAACACGTTTTGACAACTTCTGCACACTGGGGTTAAGGGCTGACTCAGTGGGCTCTTCTGAGCCAGTCAGTTACACTGTGATTCCAGGAGTTGAGAAAACGCGTTTATTTCGGGCTGAAAAACACGTTTTGAAAAGTGTTCTGTTCCTGCCCTATAACTTACATGTTGGTGACCAAAGTTGCCAAAACGTGTTTATTTGTGCTGAAAAACACGTTTTGACAACTTCTGCACACTGGGGTTAAGGGCTGAATCAGTGGGCTCTTCTGAGCCAGTCAGTTACACTGTGATTCCAAGAGTTGAGAAAACGCGTTTATTTCGGGCTGAAAAACACGTTTTGAAAAGTGTTCTGTTCCTGCCCTATAACTTACATGTTGTTGACCAAAGTTGCCAAAACGTGTTTATTTGTGCTGAAAAACACGTTTTGACAACTTCTGCACACTGGGGTTAAGGGCTGACTCAGTGGGCTCTTCTGAGCCAGTCAGTTACACTGTGATTCCAAGAGTTGAGAAAACGCGTTTATTTCGGGCTGAAAAACACGTTTTGAAAAGTGTTCTGTTCCTGCCCTATAACTTACATGTTGGTGACCAAAGTTGCCAAAACGTGTTTATTTGTGCTGAAAAACACGTTTTGACAACTTCTGCACACTGGGGTTAAGGGCTGAATCAGTGGGCTCATCTGAGCCAGTCAGTTATACTGTGATTCCAGGAGTTGAGAAAACGCGTTTATTTCGGGCTGAAAAACACGTTTTGAAAAGTGTTCTGTTCCTGCCCTATAACTTACATGTTGTTGACCAAAGTTGCCAAAACGTGTTTATTTGTGCTGAAAAACACGTTTTGACAACTTCTGCACACTGGGGTTAAGGGCTGACTCAGTGGGCTCTTCTGAGCCAGTCAGTTACACTGTGATTCCAGGAGTTGAGAAAACGCGTTTATTTCGGGCTGAAAAACACGTTTTGAAAAGTGTTCTGTTCCTGCCCTATAACTTACATGTTGGTGACCAAAGTTGCCAAAACGTGTTTATTTGTGCTTAAAAACACGTTTTGACAACTTCTGCACACTGGGGTTAAGGGCTGACTCAGTGGGCTCTTCTGAGCCAGTCAGTTACACTGTGATTCCAAGGGTTGAGAAAACGCGTTTATTTCGGGCTGAAAAACACGTTTTGAAAAGTGTTCTGTTCCTGCCCTATAACTTACATGTTGGTGACCAAAGTTGCCAAAACGTGTTTATTTGTGCTGAAAAACACGTTTTGACAACTTCTGCACACTGGGTTTAAGGGCTGACTCAGTGGGCTCTTCTGAGCCAGTCAGTTACACTGTGATTCCAAGAGTTGAGAAAACGCGTTTATTTCGGGCTGAAAAACACGTTTTGAAAAGTGTTCTGTTCCTGCCCTATAACTTACATGTTGTTGACCAAAGTTGCCAAAACGTGTTTATTTGTGCTGAAAAACACGTTTTGACAACTTCTGCACACTGGGGTTAAGGGCTGACTCAGTGGGCTCTTCTGAGCCAGTCAGTTACACTGTGATTCCAGGAGTTGAGAAAACGCGTTTATTTCGGTCTGAAAAACACGTTTTGAAAAGTGTTCTGTTCCTGCCCTATAACTTACATGTTGGTGACCAAAGTTGCCAAAACGTGTTTATTTGTGCTGAAAAACACGTTTTGACAACTTCTGCACACTGGGTTTAAGGGCTGACTCAGTGGGCTCTTCTGAGCCAGTCAGTTACACTGTGATTCCAAGAGTTGAGAAAACGCGTTTATTTCGGGCTGAAAAACACGTTTTGAAAAGTGTTCTGTTCCTGCCCTATAACTTACATGTTGGTGACCAAAGTTGCCAAAACGTGTTTATTTGTGCTTAAAAACACGTTTTGACAACTTCTGCACACTGGGGTTAAGGGCTGACTCAGTGGGCTCTTCTGAGCCAGTCAGTTACACTGTGATTCCAAGGGTTGAGAAAACGCGTTTATTTCGGGCTGAAAAACACGTTTTGAAAAGTGTTCTGTTCCTGCCCTATAACTTACATGTTGTTGACCAAAGTTGCCAAAACGTGTTTATTTGTGCTGAAAAACACGTTTTGACAACTTCTGCACACTGGGGTTAAGGGCTGACTCATTGGGCTCTTCTGAGCCAGTTAGTTACACTGTGATTCCAAGGGTTGAGAAAACGCGTTTATTTCGGGCTGAAAAACACGTTTTGAAAAGTGTTCTGTTCCTGCCCTATAACTTACATGTTGTTGACCAAAGTTGCCAAAACGTGTTTATTTGTGCTGAAAAACACGTTTTGACAACTTCTGCACACTGGGGTTAAGGGCTGACTCATTGGGCTCTTCTGAGCCAGTCAGTTACACTGTGATTCCAAGGGTTGAGAAAACGCGTTTATTTCGGGCTGAAAAACACGTTTTGAAAAGTGTTCTGTTCCTGCCCTATAACTTACATGTTGTTGACCAAAGTTGCCAAAACGTGTTTATTTGTGCTGAAAAACACGTTTTGACAACTTCTGCACACTGGGGTTAAGGGCTGACTCAGTGGGCTCTTCTGAGCCAGTCAGTTACACTGTGATTCCAGGAGTTGAGAAAACGCGTTTATTTCGGGCTGAAAAACACGTTTTGAAAAGTGTTCTGTTCCTGCCCTATAACTTACATGTTGTTGACCAAAGTTGCCAAAACGTGTTTATTTGTGCTGAAAAACACGTTTTGACAACTTCTGCACACTGGGGTTAAGGGCTGACTCAGTGGGCTCTTCTGAGCCAGTCAGTTACACTGTAATTCCAGGAGTTGAGAAAACGCGTTTATTTCGGGCTGAAAAACACGTTTTGAAAAGTGTTCTGTTCCTGCCCTATAACTTACATGTTGGTGACCAAAGTTGCCAAAACGTGTTTATTTGTGCTTAAAAACACGTTTTGACAACTTCTGCACACTGGGGTTAAGGGCTGACTCAGTGGGCTCTTCTGAGCCAGTCAGTTACACTGTGATTCCAAGGGTTGAGAAAACGCGTTTATTTCGGGCTGAAAAACACGTTTTGAAAAGTGTTCTGTTCCTGCCCTATAACTTACATGTTGGTGACCAAAGTTGCCAAAACGTGTTTATTTGTGCTGAAAAACACGTTTTGACAACTTCTGCACACTGGGGTTAAGGGCTGACTCAGTGGGCTCTTCTGAGCCAGTCAGTTACACTGTGATTCCAAGAGTTGAGAAAACGCGTTTATTTCGGGCTGAAAAACACGTTTTGAAAAGTGTTCTGTTCCTGCCCTATAACTTACATGTTGGTGACCAAAGTTGCCAAAACGTGTTTATTTGTGCTGAAAAACACGTTTTGACAACTTCTGCACACTGGGGTTAAGGGCTGAATCAGTGGGCTCTTCTGAGCCAGTCAGTTACACTGTGATTCCAAGAGTTGAGAAAACGCGTTTATTTCGGGCTGAAAAACACGTTTTGAAAAGTGTTCTGTTCCTGCCCTATAACTTACATGTTGGTGACCAAAGTTGCCAAAACGTGTTTATTTGTGCTTAAAAACACGTTTTGACAACTTCTGCACACTGGGGTTAAGGGCTGACTCAGTGGGCTCTTCTGAGCCAGTCAGTTACACTGTGATTCCAAGGGTTGAGAAAACGCGTTTATTTCGGGCTGAAAAACACGTTTTGAAAAGTGTTCTGTTCCTGCCCTATAACTTACATGTTGTTGACCAAAGTTGCCAAAACGTGTTTATTTGTGCTGAAAAACACGTTTTGACAACTTCTGCCCACTGGGGTTAAGGGCTGACTCATTGGGCTCTTCTGAGCCAGTCAGTTACACTGTGATTCCAAGGGTTGAGAAAACGCGTTTATTTCGGGCTGAAAAACACGTTTTGAAAAGTGTTCTGTTCCTGCCCTATAACTTACATGTTGTTGACCAAAGTTGCCAAAACGTGTTTATTTGTGCTGAAAAACACGTTTTGACAACTTCTGCACACTGGTGTTAAGGGCTGACTCAGTGGGCTCTTCTGAGCCAGTCAGTTACACTGTGATTCCAGGAGTTGAGAAAACGCGTTTATTTCGGGCTGAAAAACACGTTTTGAAAAGTGTTCTGTTCCTGCCCTATAACTTACATGTTGTTGACCAAAGTTGCCAAAACGTGTTTATTTGTGCTGAAAAACACGTTTTGACAACTTCTGCACACTGGGGTTAAGGGCTGACTCAGTGGGCTCTTCTGAGCCAGTCAGTTACACTGTGATTCCAGGAGTTGAGAAAACGCGTTTATTTCGGGCTGAAAAACACGTTTTGAAAAGTGTTCTGTTCCTGCCCTATAACTTACATGTTGGTGACCAAAGTTGCCAAAACGTGTTTATTTGTGCTTAAAAACACGTTTTGACAACTTCTGCACACTGGGGTTAAGGGCTGACTCAGTGGGCTCTTCTGAGCCAGTCAGTTACACTGTGATTCCAAGGGTTGAGAAAACGCGTTTATTTCGGGCTGAAAAACACGTTTTGAAAAGTGTTCTGTTCCTGCCCTATAACTTACATGTTGGTGACCAAAGTTGCCAAAACGTGTTTATTTGTGCTGAAAAACACGTTTTGACAACTTCTGCACACTGGGGTTAAGGGCTGACTCATTGGGCTCTTCTGAGCCAGTCAGTTACACTGTGATTCCAAGGGTTGAGAAAACGCGTTTATTTCGGGCTGAAAAACACGTTTTGAAAAGTGTTCTGTTCCTGCCCTATAACTTACATGTTGTTGACCAAAGTTGCCAAAACGTGTTTATTTGTGCTGAAAAACACGTTTTGACAACTTCTGCACACTGGGGTTAAGGGCTGACTCAGTGGGCTCTTCTGAGCCAGTCAGTTACACTGTGATTCCAGGAGTTGAGAAAACGCGTTTATTTCGGGCTGAAAAACACGTTTTGAAAAGTGTTCTGTTCCTGCCCTATAACTTACATGTTGGTGACCAAAGTTGCCAAAACGTGTTTATTTGTGCTTAAAAACACGTTTTGACAACTTCTGCACACTGGGGTTAAGGGCTGACTCAGTGGGCTCTTCTGAGCCAGTCAGTTACACTGTGATTCCAAGGGTTGAGAAAACGCGTTTATTACGGGCTGAAAAACACGTTTTGAAAAGTGTTCTGTTCCTGCCCTATAACTTACATGTTGGTGACCAAAGTTGCCAAAACGTGTTTATTTGTGCTGAAAAACACGTTTTGACAACTTCTGCACACTGGGTTTAAGGGCTGACTCAGTGGGCTCTTCTGAGCCAGTCAGTTACACTGTGATTCCAAGAGTTGAGAAAACGCGTTTATTTCGGGCTGAAAAACACGTTTTGAAAAGTGTTCTGTTCCTGCCCTATAACTTACATGTTGTTGACCAAAGTTGCCAAAAGGTGTTTATTTGTGCTGAAAAACACGTTTTGACAACTTCTGCACACTGGGGTTAAGGGCTGACTCAGTGGGCTCTTCTGAGCCAGTCAGTTACACTGTGATTCCAGGAGTTGAGAAAACGCGTTTATTTCGGGCTGAAAAACACGTTTTGAAAAGTGTTCTGTTCCTGCCCTATAACTTACATGTTGGTGACCAAAGTTGCCAAAACGTGTTTATTTGGGCTGAAAAACACGTTTTGACAACTTCTGCACACTGGGGTTAAGGGCTGAATCAGTGGGCTCTTCTGAGCCAGTCAGTTACACTGTGATTCCAAGAGCTGAGAAAACGCGTTTATTTCGGGCTGAAAAACACGTTTTGAAAAGTGTTCTGTTCCTGCCCTATAACTTACATGTTGGTGACCAAAGTTGCCAAAACGTGTTTATTTGTGCTTAAAAACACGTTTTGACAACTTCTGCACACTGGGGTTAAGGGCTGACTCAGTGGGCTCTTCTGAGCCAGTCAGTTACAGATGCAGCCATTCAAAGTGCGCGGTAAAGACACCGCAGTACAGATACCGCAGGTAAGATGACACGCGATACCGCGGTGCGTGATTGGTTGACCGACAGGGGCACTCGTGGTCCGTTGGTCTGTCGTAGAAAGACTTACTGTACTGTAAACGTCTTTACTGTGCCCGTTGTAGATATTGAATTTTACCACTGAAGGGAAATCTTAGTAGCTGAGCATAAAAAGAATAGGAGCATACTGTAACGCGTGTGAAGGCCATAAACGATATTAATTTTGGAACGTAAACATACAGTATATGGCTGGTCTTGGTACTTTAAAGAAAAAAATACGCACCAGTATTCCATTTCTCCCTAAACATTGTAAGCTTCGAAGTCTTTAACTAACGTGATACCGGAGTCAACAAGCATACTTTTAGAATTTGATTAAAAGGGAATATAATATGGAATCGCGTATCTCAATAATTTAATAACGGTATGATTATATCCGTGTACTGCGGCAGAGCTATGTAGGGCTGTTTCGCCTGCCTGATCACGTGAGCTCTCTTGTAGCCTACTGGTCTAGGTGCGTGCACACCAGCTGGTAGGTTGGGTGTTCGAATCCAGCTGGTACTGGACTTTTCATTTTTATTTATTTATTTTTTAATCGCGTAACATAAACATATTACCGTATGCAAACTGTACTGTATACAGTATGTATATGTATATTTAATGTCTTAACTGTGCCCGTTTAATTGAATTTAAAAAACATATTTAACACGAACATTAAGCTGCTTACATCTTCCGCCTGAGAACAGTCACCCGTTGCTACCCAACGCAGAATGGTGATTGGCTGACACCATCTGACACCCCTCTGATTGGAGAAAAAAGACGTGCTGGTGTGCTATACCAGGAAGAGGATTTCTTTCCATTCAAAACGTGTATTTTAAAAGTTTAAGAAGTAAAAACCTTACAGCGTACACAGATTTCTAAACTGATCAGGATCGTTATCTTTGTCTCATGCATAATAATGTTCACCGCTCTGTCCAGCAAATTAATAATAAACTTTATTTTATATAGCTTTTTAAACGAATAAGTAATTAGATTGCTCATAAACCTAATCACTTGCTTTTTCTTTTTATTTAGGCTCAGATTTCAACTATAGATCGTATTATTAATAACCATAATAACAACCAACCAACAAAAACAACCATATAAACATAATACCAACCAAAAACATAGATAACAACCACAATACAAAATCAAATAATCAAACCATTTTACACTCGCAAAGTCATCCAATTATCATAATCCCGCCCCTTATGCAAAACCAAACCTTCCTCCCATCCCAGTTTATCCTGTTTATCATAAACAAAATCCACCTCAATTTTCAACATAAAGCATTACACAAAATCAATACCTCAACACTCCATACTCAACAACGATAATTCACAAACAGCCAGAACATGTAACTACACATTCCCAAACATACCTACTTTCCATAGCCCCGCCCCTTATGCAAAACCAACATCCCTCCCCTGTTCTCTCTCTCCCCTGGCGGTTGTAATTGTTTTTATTTTCAAATAAATTTTAGCAAAGTCATGTATTTTAAAAATCTTAAGATTTTTCTATTTATGTCTTTATTTAGTGGTTTCATTAGTGACAAAGGCTAAACTTTCTTGGAAAAATGTCTTTTATGTAAACCATGTTTGCTATTAATTCATTCAGGGCTAAAATATGTTCATTGTCTTCTAATGAAAGAAGGGTTCCTTTCGCCGTAGTCGAGAGCCTAGCCTTTAACTAGTAAGTACTGTATTTACTGGGTTTTTGAGGGGGGGGGGGGGGTGTCTTTCGCTGGAAATCTCGCCTCCTACTTTGAAAATACCCGTGAAACCGGTTCAATTCGTCACAGCCAGCACTCCTGCAGAGAGTTGGGTTGTACTTGCAGTGTATACAGTACACGCGTTATGCTCTTCGTTAATGTCTGTGAAGTTTTATTTAATCTCTGAGCCATACTGATTCTTCTGGAAGCACACCAGTATTCCACTTTCTCCCTAAACATTTTTAGGATCAGAGTCTTACATGTGGTTATTTCGAAAACGTTTGTACGTGCTCCTTCTTACCATGTTACTGTTTACCGTTACTGACCATATTAAGTTTAAGTGCCTGTGGGCACTTTTCCTGTCCGTGGGGGGTGGACCGTCTTTCATTAGAAGGTTAGTCTGTTCTACTCTGAGAATGTAGGGGGGGGGGGGTGGGAAGTGCCCGCGGTCATTTAATTAGTATTAAAATCTTAGTTATCTTTCTAGTTCACAGGTTTGCATGCATAATTTAATTTTGAAAGCCACTGAGACATCAGGTACTACTGTTGTATTTATGAAAAAGAAACAAAACAAAAAACATACTAACAACTGTGCCATCCTACTCCTTAGTTAATACATTTTATTATTCATAAACAGTTAACATTGTTAGCAAAATATTTTGAATTATATTTAACCCTATTTTTTCTTTAGTTTTGTATTTAACTTATTATATGATAGACTTAATGTATATTAATGTATATTTGAACAATGAAAATATATTTTTACAAGATTTTACATTAAGCACTTAAAATTAATATGGTTAATAATAGTAAACTGTAACATGCTGTAACAAGATCGGTTAAACTTCGAAGAAAATCCTTTCAGAGAAAATGTTTCAGGTGTGAAGAACAAACCTGTTCCCACACACCCTGCCCCCACTACCATTAGAATATACACAAACATTTTATTTTTAGCGTTTCATTCTGAGCAGAAGACCCTCACACCTGAAGAGTGCTGGCTGTGACGAATTAAACCGGTTTTACAGGTTTCAATCACAGATTGGGACTCAGTAAAGTAACACACAGCGCCAGTGGATTTGATAATACTGTACCTAACCAAAATCCGCAATATGGAAACAGAACCTGTGTAATTGTTGATAGATGATGTACTCGTAACATTTTTTCAAGACGAACTACAACATTTAAAAAATGACTTGTATGTACTTGATATCTCTAATCAATCCACGGGTCCCAGCACAAAACGAAAGTAAAACGCATACCGTTTCGCGCTTCTTATTAGTTGCTCAAAAGTAATTTGACCGTATGAAATGCATAATATAAACCTAGAAACATATACGTGAGCAGTACTTAAGCACTGTAGTATCGGTGTTAAGACATACCTCTCAAATACTGTAAATCAAGTTAAAAATATCTCAAGAACGATTCTGGTCGTAATGAAACCATGTTTCGTGTATGTTTTCTTTTTCATCTTGAAATAACTCATTTCTAAATACCTTTTTCACTGTTAACATCTTGTAGCAACTTTGCGACAAAATATACACTCTGACAGTTCATCCTGCTACCAACATTAAATAAAACAAATCTTAAGATTTCTATATTTATGTCTTTATTTAGTGGTTTCATTCGAAGCTTACAATGTTTAGGGAGAAATGGAATACTGGTGCGTATTTTTTTCTTTAAAGTACCGAGACCAGCCATATACTGTATGTTTATGTTAAGATTTCCCTTCAGTGGTAAAATTAGATATGAATATTCAATACTTAAATGGGCACAGTTAAGACATTAAATATACATATACATATTGTATACAGTACAGTTTGCATACGGTAATATGTTTATGTTACGCGATTAAAAAATAAATAAATAAAACTGGAAGGTCCAGCACCACCATTATGTTTATATGGTTGTTTTTGTTGGTTGGTTGTTATTATGGTTATTAATAATACGATCTATAGTTGAAATCTGAGCCTAAATAAAAAGAAAAAGCAAGTGATTAGGTTTATGAGCAATCTAATTTCTTATTCGTTTAAAACGCTATATAAAATAAAGTTTATTATTAATTTGCTGGACAGAGCGGTGAACATTATTATGCATAAGACAAAGATAACGATCCTGATCAGTTTAGAAATCTGTGTACGCTGTAAGGTTTTTACTTCTTAAACTTTTAAAATACACGTTTTGAATGGAAAGAAATCCTCTTCCTGGTATAGCACACCAGCACGTCTTTTTTCTCCAATCAGAGGGGTGTCAGATGGTGTCAGCCAATCACCATTCTGCGTTGGGTAGCAACGGGTGACTGTTCTCAGGCGGAAGATGTAAGCAGCTTAATGTTCGTGTTAAATATGTTTTTTAAATTCAATTAAACGGGCACAGTTAAGACATTAAATATACATATACATACTGTATACAGTACAGTTTGCATACGGTAATATGTTTATGTTACGCGATTAAAAAATAAATAAATAAAAATGAAAAGTCCAGAACCAGCTGGATTCGAACACCCAACCTACCAGCTGGTGTGCACGCACCTAGACCAGTAGGCTACAAGAGAGCTCACGTGATCAGGCAGGCGAAACAGCCCTACATAGCTCTGCCGCAGTACACGGATATAATCATACCGTTATTAAATTATTGAGATATGCGATTCCATATTATATTCCCTTTTAATCAAATTCTAAAAGTATGCTTGTTGACTCCGGTTTCACGTTAGTTAAAGACTTCGAAGCTTACAATGTTTAGGGAGAAATGGAATACCGGTGTGTATTTTTCCTTGTGATATTTTAAGCTCTAGTTGAATGATAGGTGTCGCATTTTAAATCATTTTCGTAGCTAGAAATTATGAAACGCCCTGTTAAAAGCAAGGAAGTTTTTATGCCCCGTTGAAGTAAAACAAAATGCCTGACAAAGTATGGCTTGGACAGATTCCAAGTGCTTGTACAAATGTGCTAAAGAAATTATACTTTGAGTATACAGCTTGTCCAAAGTCATCCATTATTAATACTATTAGTAATATCTTCAGTAAAGGCTTTGATGCATAAATATTTCTGATAAAGGTAGGTTGTGTACTTCTGTCCAACTGAGCAATCTTGCTTTCATAATATATACCAACATTTTAATGACTGATGATTAACATGCTGTAATACACAGTTCCAAATTAAAGGCTCAAATGCTGTACATGAGAGGTTAAGCTCCCCCTGGCGGTTTTACAAGGCGACGCCGGATAGTTAGTCACGTGACACACGTGACACACGTGATACCGCGTGATACTGTGACACGCCCACCGGGGTATGCCGCGAAATACCTCACCCATTTTGAATGGCTGCATCTGTACACTGTGATTCCAAGGGTTGAGAAAACGCGTTTATTTCGGGCTGAAAAACACGTTTTGAAAAGTGTTCTGTTCCTGCCCTATAACTTACATGTTGTTGACCAAAGTTGCCAAAACGTGTTTATTTGTGCTGAAAAACACGTTTTGACAACTTCTGCACACTGGGGTTAAGGGCTGACTCATTGGGCTCTTCTGAGCCAGTCAGTTACACTGTGATTCCAAGGGTTGAGAAAACGCGTTTATTTCGGGCTGAAAAACACGTTTTGAAAAGTGTTCTGTTCCTGCCCTATAACTTACATGTTGTTGACCAAAGTTGCCAAAACGTGTTTATTTGTGCTGAAAAACACGTTTTGACAACTTCTGCACACTGGGGTTAAGGGCTGACTCAGTGGGCTCTTCTGAGCCAGTCAGTTACACTGTGATTCCAGGAGTTGAGAAAACGCGTTTATTTCGGGCTGAAAAACACGTTTTGAAAAGTGTTCTGTTCCTGCCCTATAACTTACATGTTGTTGACCAAAGTTGCCAAAACGTGTTTATTTGTGCTGAAAAACACGTTTTGACAACTTCTGCACACTGGGGTTAAGGGCTGACTCAGTGGGCTCTTCTGAGCCAGTCAGTTACACTGTGATTCCAGGAGTTGAGAAAACGCGTTTATTTCGGGCTGAAAAACACGTTTTGAAAAGTGTTCTGTTCCTGCCCTATAACTTACATGTTGGTGACCAAAGTTGCCAAAACGTGTTTATTTGTGCTGAAAAACACGTTTTGACAACTTCTGCACACTGGGGTTAAGGGCTGACTCAGTGGGCTCTTCTGAGCCAGTCAGTTACACTGTGATTCCAAGGGTTGAGAAAACGCGTTTATTTCGGGCTGAAAAACACGTTTTGAAAAGTGTTCTGTTCCTGCCCTATAACTTACATGTTGGTGACCAAAGTTGCCAAAACGTGTTTATTTGTGCTGAAAAACACGTTTTGACAACTTCTGCACACTGGGGTTAAGGGCTGAATCAGTGGGCTCTTCTGAGCCAGTCAGTTACACTGTGATTCCAAGAGTTGAGAAAACGCGTTTATTTCGGGCTGAAAAACACGTTTTGAAAAGTGTTCTGTTCCTGCCCTATAACTTACATGTTGGTGACCAAAGTTGCCAAAACGTGTTTATTTGTGCTTAAAAACACGTTTTGACAACTTCTGCACACTGGGGTTAAGGGCTGACTCAGTGGGCTCTTCTGAGCCAGTCAGTTACACTGTGATTCCAAGGGTTGAGAAAACGCGTTTATTTCGGGCTGAAAAACACGTTTTGAAAAGTGTTCTGTTCCTGCCCTATAACTTACATGTTGGTGACCAAAGTTGCCAAAACGTGTTTATTTGTGCTGAAAAACACGTTTTGACAACTTCTGCACACTGGGGTTAAGGGCTGACTCAGTGGGCTCTTCTGAGCCAGTCAGTTACACTGTGATTCCAAGAGTTGAGAAAACGCGTTTATTTCGGGCTGAAAAACACGTTTTGAAAAGTGTTCTGTTCCTGCCCTATAACTTACATGTTGGCGACCAAAGTTGCCAAAACGTGTTTATTTGTGCTGAAAAACACGTTTTGACAACTTCTGCACACTGGGGTTAAGGGCTGACTCAGTGGGCTCTTCTGAGCCAGTCAGTTACACTGTGATTCCAGGAGTTGAGAAAACGCGTTTATTTCGGGCTGAAAAACACGTTTTGAAAAGTGTTCTGTTCCTGCCCTATAACTTACATGTTGGTGACCAAAGTTGCCAAAACGTGTTTATTTGTGCTGAAAAACACGTTTTGACAACTTCTGCACACTGGGGTTAAGGGCTGAATCAGTGGGCTCTTCTGAGCCAGTCAGTTACACTGTGATTCCAAGAGTTGAGAAAACGCGTTTATTTCGGGCTGAAAAACACGTTTTGAAAAGTGTTCTGTTCCTGCCCTATAACTTACATGTTGTTGACCAAAGTTGCCAAAACGTGTTTATTTGTGCTGAAAAACACGTTTTGACAACTTCTGCACACTGGGGTTAAGGGCTGACTCAGTGGGCTCTTCTGAGCCAGTCAGTTACACTGTGATTCCAAGAGTTGAGAAAACGCGTTTATTTCGGGCTGAAAAACACGTTTTGAAAAGTGTTCTGTTCCTGCCCTATAACTTACATGTTGGTGACCAAAGTTGCCAAAACGTGTTTATTTGTGCTGAAAAACACGTTTTGACAACTTCTGCACACTGGGGTTAAGGGCTGAATCAGTGGGCTCATCTGAGCCAGTCAGTTACACTGTGATTCCAGGAGTTGAGAAAACGCGTTTATTTCGGGCTGAAAAACACGTTTTGAAAAGTGTTCTGTTCCTGCCCTATAACTTACATGTTGTTGACCAAAGTTGCCAAAACGTGTTTATTTGTGCTGAAAAACACGTTTTGACAACTTCTGCACACTGGGGTTAAGGGCTGACTCAGTGGGCTCTTCTGAGCCAGTCAGTTACACTGTGATTCCAGGAGTTGAGAAAACGCGTTTATTTCGGGCTGAAAAACACGTTTTGAAAAGTGTTCTGTTCCTGCCCTATAACTTACATGTTGGTGACCAAAGTTGCCAAAACGTGTTTATTTGTGCTTAAAAACACGTTTTGACAACTTCTGCACACTGGGGTTAAGGGCTGACTCAGTGGGCTCTTCTGAGCCAGTCAGTTACACTGTGATTCCAAGGGTTGAGAAAACGCGTTTATTTCGGGCTGAAAAACACGTTTTGAAAAGTGTTCTGTTCCTGCCCTATAACTTACATGTTGGTGACCAAAGTTGCCAAAACGTGTTTATTTGTGCTGAAAAACACGTTTTGACAACTTCTGCACACTGGGTTTAAGGGCTGACTCAGTGGGCTCTTCTGAGCCAGTCAGTTACACTGTGATTCCAAGAGTTGAGAAAACGCGTTTATTTCGGGCTGAAAAACACGTTTTGAAAAGTGTTCTGTTCCTGCCCTATAACTTACATGTTGTTGACCAAAGTTGCCAAAACGTGTTTATTTGTGCTGAAAAACACGTTTTGACAACTTCTGCACACTGGGGTTAAGGGCTGACTCAGTGGGCTCTTCTGAGCCAGTCAGTTACACTGTGATTCCAGGAGTTGAGAAAACGCGTTTATTTCGGTCTGAAAAACACGTTTTGAAAAGTGTTCTGTTCCTGCCCTATAACTTACATGTTGGTGACCAAAGTTGCCAAAACGTGTTTATTTGTGCTGAAAAACACGTTTTGACAACTTCTGCACACTGGGTTTAAGGGCTGACTCAGTGGGCTCTTCTGAGCCAGTCAGTTACACTGTGATTCCAAGAGTTGAGAAAACGCGTTTATTTCGGGCTGAAAAACACGTTTTGAAAAGTGTTCTGTTCCTGCCCTATAACTTACATGTTGGTGACCAAAGTTGCCAAAACGTGTTTATTTGTGCTTAAAAACACGTTTTGACAACTTCTGCACACTGGGGTTAAGGGCTGACTCAGTGGGCTCTTCTGAGCCAGTCAGTTACACTGTGATTCCAAGGGTTGAGAAAACGCGTTTATTTCGGGCTGAAAAACACGTTTTGAAAAGTGTTCTGTTCCTGCCCTATAACTTACATGTTGTTGACCAAAGTTGCCAAAACGTGTTTATTTGTGCTGAAAAACACGTTTTGACAACTTCTGCACACTGGGGTTAAGGGCTGACTCATTGGGCTCTTCTGAGCCAGTTAGTTACACTGTGATTCCAAGGGTTGAGAAAACGCGTTTATTTCGGGCTGAAAAACACGTTTTGAAAAGTGTTCTGTTCCTGCCCTATAACTTACATGTTGTTGACCAAAGTTGCCAAAACGTGTTTATTTGTGCTGAAAAACACATTTTGACAACT
Source organism: Lepisosteus platostomus (assembly GCF_059453375.1). Classification (NCBI taxonomy): domain Eukaryota; kingdom Metazoa; phylum Chordata; class Actinopteri; order Semionotiformes; family Lepisosteidae; genus Lepisosteus; species Lepisosteus platostomus. Next base: position 208,733 of record NW_028291695.1, read on the forward strand.
TCTGCACACTGGGGTTAAGGGCTGACTCAGTGGGCTCTTCTGAGCCAGTCAGTTACACTGTGATTCCAGGAGTTGAGAAAACGCGTTTATTTCGGGCTGAAAAACACGTTTTGAAAAGTGTTCTGTTCCTGCCCTATAACTTACATGTTGTTGACCAAAGTTGCCAAAACGTTTTTATTTGTGCTGAAAAACACGTTTTGACAACTTCTGCACACTGGGGTTAAGGGCTGACTCAGTGGGCTCTTCTGAGCCAGTCAGTTACACTGTGATTCCAGGAGTTGAGAAAACGCGTTTATTTCGGGCTGAAAAACACGTTTTGAAAAGTGTTCTGTTCCTGCCCTATAACTTACATGTTGGTGACCAAAGTTGCCAAAACGTGTTTATTTGTGCTTAAAAACACGTTTTGACAACTTCTGCACACTGGGGTTAAGGGCTGACTCAGTGGGCTCTTCTGAGCCAGTCAGTTACACTGTGATTCCAAGGGTTGAGAAAACGCGTTTATTTCGGGCTGAAAAACACGTTTTGAAAAGTGTTCTGTTCCTGCCCTATAACTTACATGTTGGTGACCAAAGTTGCCAAAACGTGTTTATTTGTGCTGAAAAACACGTTTTGACAACTTCTGCACACTGGGGTTAAGGGCTGACTCAGTGGGCTCTTCTGAGCCAGTCAGTTACACTGTGATTCCAAGAGTTGAGAAAACGCGTTTATTTCGGGCTGAAAAACACGTTTTGAAAAGTGTTCTGTTCCTGCCCTATAACTTACATGTTGGTGACCAAAGTTGCCAAAACGTGTTTATTTGTGCTGAAAAACACGTTTTGACAACTTCTGCACACTGGGGTTAAGGGCTGACTCAGTGGGCTCTTCTGAGCCAGTCAGTTACACTGTGATTCCAGGAGTTGAGAAAACGCGTTTATTTCGGGCTGAAAAACACGTTTTGAAAAGTGTTCTGTTCCTGCCCTATAACTTACATGTTGGTGACCAAAGTTGCCAAAACGTGTTTATTTGTGCTGAAAAACACGTTTTGACAACTTCTGCACACTGGGGTTAAGGGCTGAATCAGTGGGCTCTTCTGAGCCAGTCAGTTACACTGTGATTCCAAGAGTTGAGAAAACGCATTTATTTCGGGCTGAAAAACACGTTTTGAAAAGTGTTCTGTTCCTGCCCTATAACTTACATGTTGTTGACCAAAGTTGCCAAAACGTGTTTATTTGTGCTGAAAAACACGTTTTGACAACTTCTGCACACTGGGGTTAAGGGCTGACTCAGTGGGCTCTTCTGAGCCAGTCAGTTACACTGTGATTCCAGGAGTTGAGAAAACGCGTTTATTTCGGTCTGAAAAACACGTTTTGAAAAGTGTTCTGTTCCTGCCCTATAACTTACATGTTGGTGACCAAAGTTGCCAAAACGTGTTTATTTGTGCTGAAAAACACGTTTTGACAACTTCTGCACACTGGGGTTAAGGGCTGAATCAGTGGGCTCTTCTGAGCCAGTCAGTTACACTGTGATTCCAAGAGTTGAGAAAACGCGTTTATTTCGGGCTGAAAAACACGTTTTGAAAAGTGTTCTGTTCCTGCCCTATAACTTACATGTTGGTGACCAAAGTTGCCAAAACGTGTTTATTTGTGCTTAAAAACACGTTTTGACAACTTCTGCACACTGGGGTTAAGGGCTGACTCAGTGGGCTCTTCTGAGCCAGTCAGTTACACTGTGATTCCAAGGGTTGAGAAAACGCGTTTATTTCGGGCTGAAAAACACGTTTTGAAAAGTGTTCTGTTCCTGCCCTATAACTTACATGTTGTTGACCAAAGTTGCCAAAACGTGTTTATTTGTGCTGAAAAACACGTTTTGACAACTTCTGCACACTGGGGTTAAGGGCTGACTCATTGGGCTCTTCTGAGCCAGTTAGTTACACTGTGATTCCAAGGGTTGAGAAAACGCGTTTATTTCGGGCTGAAAAACACGTTTTGAAAAGTGTTCTGTTCCTGCCCTATAACTTACATGTTGTTGACCAAAGTTGCCAAAACGTGTTTATTTGTGCTGAAAAACACGTTTTGACAACTTCTGCACACTGGGGTTAAGGGCTGACTCAGTGGGCTCTTCTGAGCCAGTCAGTTACACTGTGATTCCAGGAGTTGAGAAAACGCGTTTATTTCGGGCTGAAAAACACGTTTTGAAAAGTGTTCTGTTCCTGCCCTATAACTTACATGTTGTTGACCAAAGTTGCCAAAACGTGTTTATTTGTGCTGAAAAACACGTTTTGACAACTTCTGCACACTGGGGTTAAGGGCTGACTCAGTGGGCTCTTCTGAGCCAGTCAGTTACACTGTGATTCCAGGAGTTGAGAAAACGCGTTTATTTCGGGCTGAAAAACACGTTTTGAAAAGTGTTCTGTTCCTGCCCTATAACTTACATGTTGGTGACCAAAGTTGCCAAAACGTGTTTATTTGTGCTTAAAAACACGTTTTGACAACTTCTGCACACTGGGGTTAAGGGCTGACTCAGTGGGCTCTTCTGAGCCAGTCAGTTACACTGTGATTCCAAGGGTTGAGAAAACGCGTTTATTTCGGGCTGAAAAACACGTTTTGAAAAGTGTTCTGTTCCTGCCCTATAACTTACATGTTGGTGACCAAAGTTGCCAAAACGTGTTTATTTGTGCTGAAAAACACGTTTTGACAACTTCTGCACACTGGGGTTAAGGGCTGACTCAGTGGGCTCTTCTGAGCCAGTCAGTTACACTGTGATTCCAAGAGTTGAGAAAACGCGTTTATTTCGGGCTGAAAAACACGTTTTGAAAAGTGTTCTGTTCCTGCCCTATAACTTACATGTTGGTGACCAAAGTTGCCAAAACGTGTTTATTTGTGCTGAAAAACACGTTTTGACAACTTCTGCACACTGGGGTTAAGGGCTGACTCAGTGGGCTCTTCTGAGCCAGTCAGTTACACTGTGATTCCAGGAGTTGAGAAAACGCGTTTATTTCGGGCTGAAAAACACGTTTTGAAAAGTGTTCTGTTCCTGCCCTATAACTTACATGTTGGTGACCAAAGTTGCCAAAACGTGTTTATTTGTGCTGAAAAACACGTTTTGACAACTTCTGCACACTGGGGTTAAGGGCTGAATCAGTGGGCTCTTCTGAGCCAGTCAGTTACACTGTGATTCCAAGAGTTGAGAAAACGCGTTTATTTCGGGCTGAAAAACACGTTTTGAAAAGTGTTCTGTTCCTGCCCTATAACTTACATGTTGGTGACCAAAGTTGCCAAAACGTGTTTATTTGTGCTGAAAAACACGTTTTGACAACTTCTGCACACTGGGGTTAAGGGCTGAATCAGTGGGCTCTTCTGAGCCAGTCAGTTACACTGTGATTCCAGGAGTTGAGAAAACGCGTTTATTTCGGGCTGAAAAACACGTTTTGAAAAGTGTTCTGTTCCTGCCCTATAACTTACATGTTGTTGACCAAAGTTGCCAAAACGTGTTTATTTGTGCTGAAAAACACGTTTTGACAACTTCTGCACACTGGGGTTAAGGGCTGACTCAGTGGGCTCTTCTGAGCCAGTCAGTTACACTGTGATTCCAGGAGTTGAGAAAACGCGTTTATTTCGGGCTGAAAAACACGTTTTGAAAAGTGTTCTGTTCCTGCCCTATAACTTACATGTTGGTGACCAAAGTTGCCAAAACGTGTTTATTTGTGCTTAAAAACACGTTTTGACAACTTCTGCACACTGGGGTTAAGGGCTGACTCAGTGGGCTCTTCTGAGCCAGTCAGTTACACTGTGATTCCAGGAGTTGAGAAAACGCGTTTATTTCGGGCTGAAAAACACGTTTTGAAAAGTGTTCTGTTCCTGCCCTATAACTTACATGTTGGTGACCAAAGTTGCCAAAACTTGTTTATTTGTGCTGAAAAACACGTTTTGACAACTTCTGCACACTGGGTTTAAGGGCTGACTCAGTGGGCTCTTCTGAGCCAGTCAGTTACACTGTGATTCCAAGAGTTGAGAAAACGCGTTTATTTCGGGCTGAAAAACACGTTTTGAAAAGTGTTCTGTTCCTGCCCTATAACTTACATGTTGTTGACCAAAGTTGCCAAAACGTGTTTATTTGTGCTGAAAAACACGTTTTGACAACTTCTGCACACTGGGGTTAAGGGCTGACTCAGTGGGCTCTTCTGAGCCAGTCAGTTACACTGTGATTCCAGGAGTTGAGAAAACGCGTTTATTTCGGTCTGAAAAACACGTTTTGAAAAGTGTTCTGTTCCTGCCCTATAACTTACATGTTGGTGACCAAAGTTGCCAAAACGTGTTTATTTGTGCTGAAAAACACGTTTTGACAACTTCTGCACACTGGGGTTAAGGGCTGAATCAGTGGGCTCTTCTGAGCCAGTCAGTTACACTGTGATTCCAAGAGTTGAGAAAACGCGTTTATTTCGGGCTGAAAAACACGTTTTGAAAAGTGTTCTGTTCCTGCCCTATAACTTACATGTTGGTGACCAAAGTTGCCAAAACGTGTTTATTTGTGCTTAAAAACACGTTTTGACAACTTCTGCACACTGGGGTTAAGGGCTGACTCAGTGGGCTCTTCTGAGCCAGTCAGTTACACTGTGATTCCAAGGGTTGAGAAAACGCGTTTATTTCGGGCTGAAAAACACGTTTTGAAAAGTGTTCTGTTCCTGCCCTATAACTTACATGTTGTTGACCAAAGTTGCCAAAACGTGTTTATTTGTGCTGAAAAACACGTTTTGACAACTTCTGCACACTGGGGTTAAGGGCTGACTCAGTGGGCTCTTCTGAGCCAGTCAGTTACACTGTGATTCCAGGAGTTGAGAAAACGCGTTTATTTCGGGCTGAAAAACACGTTTTGAAAAGTGTTCTGTTCCTGCCCTATAACTTACATGTTGTTGACCAAAGTTGCCAAAACGTGTTTATTTGTGCTGAAAAACACGTTTTGACAACTTCTGCACACTGGGGTTAAGGGCTGACTCAGTGGGCTCTTCTGAGCCAGTCAGTTACACTGTGATTCCAGGAGTTGAGAAAACGCGTTTATTTCGGGCTGAAAAACACGTTTTGAAAAGTGTTCTGTTCCTGCCCTATAACTTACATGTTGGTGACCAAAGTTGCCAAAACGTGTTTATTTGTGCTTAAAAACACGTTTTGACAACTTCTGCACACTGGGGTTAAGGGCTGACTCAGTGGGCTCTTCTGAGCCAGTCAGTTACACTGTGATTCCAAGGGTTGAGAAAACGCGTTTATTTCGGGCTGAAAAACACGTTTTGAAAAGTGTTCTGTTCCTGCCCTATAACTTACATGTTGGTGACCAAAGTTGCCAAAACGTGTTTATTTGTGCTGAAAAACACGTTTTGACAACTTCTGCACACTGGGTTTAAGGGCTGACTCAGTGGGCTCTTCTGAGCCAGTCAGTTACACTGTGATTCCAAGAGTTGAGAAAACGCGTTTATTTCGGGCTGAAAAACACGTTTTGAAAAGTGTTCTGTTCCTGCCCTATAACTTACATGTTGTTGACCAAAGTTGCCAAAACGTGTTTATTTGTGCTGAAAAACACGTTTTGACAACTTCTGCACACTGGGGTTAAGGGCTGACTCAGTGGGCTCTTCTGAGCCAGTCAGTTACACTGTGATTCCAGGAGTTGAGAAAACGCGTTTATTTCGGTCTGAAAAACACGTTTTGAAAAGTGTTCTGTTCCTGCCCTATAACTTACATGTTGGTGACCAAAGTTGCCAAAACGTGTTTATTTGTGCTGAAAAACACGTTTTGACAACTTCTGCACACTGGGGTTAAGGGCTGAATCAGTGGGCTCTTCTGAGCCAGTCAGTTACACTGTGATTCCAAGAGTTGAGAAAACGCGTTTATTTCGGGCTGAAAAACACGTTTTGAAAAGTGTTCTGTTCCTGCCCTATAACTTACATGTTGGTGACCAAAGTTGCCAAAACGTGTTTATTTGTGCTTAAAAACACGTTTTGACAACTTCTGCACACTGGGGTTAAGGGCTGACTCAGTGGGCTCTTCTGAGCCAGTCAGTTACACTGTGATTCCAAGGGTTGAGAAAACGCGTTTATTTCGGGCTGAAAAACACGTTTTGAAAAGTGTTCTGTTCCTGCCCTATAACTTACATGTTGTTGACCAAAGTTGCCAAAACGTGTTTATTTGTGCTGAAATACACGATTTGACAACTTCTGCACACTGGGGTTAAGGGCTGACTCATTGGGCTCTTCTGAGCCAGTTAGTTACACTGTGATTCCAAGGGTTGAGAAAACGCGTTTATTTCGGGCTGAAAAACACGTTTTGAAAAGTGTTCTGTTCCTGCCCTATAACTTACATGTTGTTGACCAAAGTTGCCAAAACGTGTTTATTTGTGCTGAAAAACACGTTTTGACAACTTCTGCACACTGGGGTTAAGGGCTGACTCAGTGGGCTCTTCTGAGCCAGTCAGTTACACTGTGATTCCAGGAGTTGAGAAAACGCGTTTATTTCGGGCTGAAAAACACGTTTTGAAAAGTGTTCTGTTCCTGCCCTATAACTTACATGTTGGTGACCAAAGTTGCCAAAACGTGTTTATTTGTGCTTAAAAACACGTTTTGACAACTTCTGCACACTGGGGTTAAGGGCTGACTCAGTGGGCTCTTCTGAGCCAGTCAGTTACACTGTGATTCCAGGAGTTGAGAAAACGCGTTTATTTCGGGCTGAAAAACACGTTTTGAAAAGTGTTCTGTTCCTGCCCTATAACTTACATGTTGGTGACCAAAGTTGCCAAAACGTGTTTATTTGTGCTGAAAAACACGTTTTGACAACTTCTGCACACTGGGTTTAAGGGCTGACTCAGTGGGCTCTTCTGAGCCAGTCAGTTACACTGTGATTCCAAGAGTTGAGAAAACGCGTTTATTTCGGGCTGAAAAACACGTTTTGAAAAGTGTTCTGTTCCTGCCCTATAACTTACATGTTGTTGACCAAAGTTGCCAAAACGTGTTTATTTGTGCTGAAAAACACGTTTTGACAACTTCTGCACACTGGGGTTAAGGGCTGACTCAGTGGGCTCTTCTGAGCCAGTCAGTTACACTGTGATTCCAGGAGTTGAGAAAACGCGTTTATTTCGGTCTGAAAAACACGTTTTGAAAAGTGTTCTGTTCCTGCCCTATAACTTACATGTTGGTGACCAAAGTTGCCAAAACGTGTTTATTTGTGCTGAAAAACACGTTTTGACAACTTCTGCACACTGGGGTTAAGGGCTGAATCAGTGGGCTCTTCTGAGCCAGTCAGTTACACTGTGATTCCAAGAGTTGAGAAAACGCGTTTATTTCGGGCTGAAAAACACGTTTTGAAAAGTGTTCTGTTCCTGCCCTATAACTTACATGTTGGTGACCAAAGTTGCCAAAACGTGTTTATTTGTGCTTAAAAACACGTTTTGACAACTTCTGCACACTGGGGTTAAGGGCTGACTCAGTGGGCTCTTCTGAGCCAGTCAGTTACACTGTGATTCCAAGGGTTGAGAAAACGCGTTTATTTCGGGCTGAAAAACACGTTTTGAAAAGTGTTCTGTTCCTGCCCTATAACTTACATGTTGTTGAACAAAGTTGCCAAAACGTGTTTATTTGTGCTGAAAAACACGTTTTGACAACTTCTGCACACTGGGGTTAAGGGCTGACTCATTGGGCTCTTCTGAGCCAGTTAGTTACACTGTGATTCCAAGGGTTGAGAAAACGCGTTTATTTCGGGCTGAAAAACACGTTTTGAAAAGTGTTCTGTTCCTGCCCTATAACTTACATGTTGTTGACCAAAGTTGCCAAAACGTGTTTATTTGTGCTGAAAAACACGTTTTGACAACTTCTGCACACTGGGGTTAAGGGCTGACTCAGTGGGCTCTTCTGAGCCAGTCAGTTACACTGTGATTCCAGGAGTTGAGAAAACGCGTTTATTTCGGGCTGAAAAACACGTTTTGAAAAGTGTTCTGTTCCTGCCCTATAACTTACATGTTGTTGACCAAAGTTGCCAAAACGTGTTTATTTGTGCTGAAAAACACGTTTTGACAACTTCTGCACACTGGGGTTAAGGGCTGACTCAGTGGGCTCTTCTGAGCCAGTCAGTTACACTGTGATTCCAGGAGTTGAGAAAACGCGTTTATTTCGGGCTGAAAAACACGTTTTGAAAAGTGTTCTGTTCCTGCCCTATAACTTACATGTTGGTGACCAAAGTTGCCAAAACGTGTTTATTTGTGCTTAAAAACACGTTTTGACAACTTCTGCACACTGGGGTTAAGGGCTGACTCAGTGGGCTCTTCTGAGCCAGTCAGTTACACTGTGATTCCAAGGGTTGAGAAAACGCGTTTATTTCGGGCTGAAAAACACGTTTTGAAAAGTGTTCTGTTCCTGCCCTATAACTTACATGTTGGTGACCAAAGTTGCCAAAACGTGTTTATTTGTGCTGAAAAACGCGTTTTGACAACTTCTGCACACTGGGGTTAAGGGCTGACTCAGTGGGCTCTTCTGAGCCAGTCAGTTACACTGTGATTCCAAGAGTTGAGAAAACGCGTTTATTTCGGGCTGAAAAACACGTTTTGAAAAGTGTTCTGTTCCTGCCCTATAACTTACATGTTGGTGACCAAAGTTGCCAAAACGTGTTTATTTGTGCTGAAAAACACGTTTTGACAACTTCTGCACACTGGGGTTAAGGGCTGACTCAGTGGGCTCTTCTGAGCCAGTCAGTTACACTGTGATTCCAGGAGTTGAGAAAACGCGTTTATTTCGGGCTGAAAAACACGTTTTGAAAAGTGTTCTGTTCCTGCCCTATAACTTACATGTTGGTGACCAAAGTTGCCAAAACGTGTTTATTTGTGCTGAAAAACACGTTTTGACAACTTCTGCACACTGGGGTTAAGGGCTGAATCAGTGGGCTCTTCTGAGCCAGTCAGTTACACTGTGATTCCAAGAGTTGAGAAAACGCGTTTATTTCGGGCTGAAAAACACGTTTTGAAAAGTGTTCTGTTCCTGCCCTATAACTTACATGTTGTTGACCAAAGTTGCCAAAACGTGTTTATTTGTGCTGAAAAACACGTTTTGACAACTTCTGCACACTGGGGTTAAGGGCTGACTCAGTGGGCTCTTCTGAGCCAGTCAGTTACACTGTGATTCCAAGAGTTGAGAAAACGCGTTTATTTCGGGCTGAAAAACACGTTTTGAAAAGTGTTCTGTTCCTGCCCTATAACTTACATGTTGGTGACCAAAGTTGCCAAAACGTGTTTATTTGTGCTGAAAAACACGTTTTGACAACTTCTGCACACTGGGGTTAAGGGCTGAATCAGTGGGCTCTTCTGAGCCAGTCAGTTACACTGTGATTCCAGGAGTTGAGAAAACGCGTTTATTTCGGGCTGAAAAACACGTTTTGAAAAGTGTTCTGTTCCTGCCCTATAACTTACATGTTGTTGACCAAAGTTGCCAAAACGTGTTTATTTGTGCTGAAAAACACGTTTTGACAACTTCTGCACACTGGGGTTAAGGGCTGACTCAGTGGGCTCTTCTGAGCCAGTCAGTTACACTGTGATTCCAGGAGTTGAGAAAACGCGTTTATTTCGGGCTGAAAAACACGTTTTGAAAAGTGTTCTGTTCCTGCCCTATAACTTACATGTTGGTGACCAAAGTTGCCAAAACGTGTTTATTTGTGCTTAAAAACACGTTTTGACAACTTCTGCACACTGGGGTTAAGGGCTGACTCAGTGGGCTCTTCTGAGCCAGTCAGTTACACTGTGATTCCAGGAGTTGAGAAAACGCGTTTATTTCGGGCTGAAAAACACGTTTTGAAAAGTGTTCTGTTCCTGCCCTATAACTTACATGTTGGTGACCAAAGTTGCCAAAACGTGTTTATTTGTGCTGAAAAACACGTTTTGACAACTTCTGCACACTGGGTTTAAGGGCTGACTCAGTGGGCTCTTCTGAGCCAGTCAGTTACACTGTGATTCCAAGAGTTGAGAAAACGCGTTTATTTCGGGCTGAAAAACACGTTTTGAAAAGTGTTCTGTTCCTGCCCTATAACTTACATGTTGTTGACCAAAGTTGCCAAAACGTGTTTATTTGTGCTGAAAAACACGTTTTGACAACTTCTGCACACTGGGGTTAAGGGCTGACTCAGTGGGCTCTTCTGAGCCAGTCAGTTACACTGTGATTCCAGGAGTTGAGAAAACGCGTTTATTTCGGTCTGAAAAACACGTTTTGAAAAGTGTTCTGTTCCTGCCCTATAACTTACATGTTGGTGACCAAAGTTGCCAAAACGTGTTTATTTGTGCTGAAAAACACGTTTTGACAACTTCTGCACACTGGGGTTAAGGGCTGAATCAGTGGGCTCTTCTGAGCCAGTCAGTTACACTGTGATTCCAAGAGTTGAGAAAACGCGTTTATTTCGGGCTGAAAAACACGTTTTGAAAAGTGTTCTGTTCCTGCCCTATAACTTACATGTTGGTGACCAAAGTTGCCAAAACGTGTTTATTTGTGCTTAAAAACACGTTTTGACAACTTCTGCACACTGGGGTTAAGGGCTGACTCAGTGGGCTCTTCTGAGCCAGTCAGTTACACTGTGATTCCAAGGGTTGAGAAAACGCGTTTATTTCGGGCTGAAAAACACGTTTTGAAAAGTGTTCTGTTCCTGCCCTATAACTTACATGTTGTTGACCAAAGTTGCCAAAACGTGTTTATTTGTGCTGAAAAACACGATTTGACAACTTCTGCACACTGGGGTTAAGGGCTGACTCATTGGGCTCTTCTGAGCCAGTTAGTTACACTGTGATTCCAAGGGTTGAGAAAACGCGTTTATTTCGGGCTGAAAAACACGTTTTGAAAAGTGTTCTGTTCCTGCCCTATAACTTACATGTTGTTGACCAAAGTTGCCAAAACGTGTTTATTTGTGCTGAAAAACACGTTTTGACAACTTCTGCACACTGGGGTTAAGGGCTGACTCAGTGGGCTCTTCTGAGCCAGTCAGTTACACTGTGATTCCAGGAGTTGAGAAAACGCGTTTATTTCGGGCTGAAAAACACGTTTTGAAAAGTGTTCTGTTCCTGCCCTATAACTTACATGTTGTTGACCAAAGTTGCCAAAACGTGTTTATTTGTGCTGAAAAACACATTTTGACAACTTCTGCACACTGGGGTTAAGGGCTGACTCAGTGGGCTCTTCTGAGCCAGTCAGTTACACTGTGATTCCAGGAGTTGAGAAATCGCGTTTATTTCGGGCTGAAAAACACGTTTTGAAAAGTGTTCTGTTCCTGCCCTATAACTTACATGTTGGTGACCAAAGTTGCCAAAACGTGTTTATTTGTGCTGAAAAACACGTTTTGACAACTTCTGCACACTGGGGTTAAGGGCTGACTCAGTGGGCTCTTCTGAGCCAGTCAGTTACACTGTGATTCCAAGGGTTGAGAAAACGCTTTTATTTCGGGCTGAAAAACACGTTTTGAAAAGTGTTCTGTTCCTGCCCTATAACTTACATGTTGGTGACCAAAGTTGCCAAAACGTGTTTATTTGTGCTGAAAAACACGTTTTGACAACTTCTGCACACTGGGGTTAAGGGCTGACTCAGTGGGCTCTTCTGAGCCAGTCAGTTACACTGTGATTCCAGGAGTTGAGAAAACGCGTTTATTTCGGGCTGAAAAACACGTTTTGAAAAGTGTTCTGTTCCTGCCCTATAACTTACATGTTGGTGACCAAAGTTGCCAAAACGTGTTTATTTGTGCTGAAAAACACGTTTTGACAACTTCTGCACACTGGGGTTAAGGGCTGAATCAGTGGGCTCTTCTGAGCCAGTCAGTTACACTGTGATTCCAAGAGTTGAGAAAACGCGTTTATTTCGGGCTGAAAAACACGTTTTGAAAAGTGTTCTGTTCCTGCCCTATAACTTACATGTTGTTGACCAAAGTTGCCAAAACGTGTTTATTTGTGCTGAAAAACACGTTTTGACAACTTCTGCACACTGGGGTTAAGGGCTGACTCAGTGGGCTCTTCTGAGCCAGTCAGTTACACTGTGATTCCAAGAGTTGAGAAAACGCGTTTATTTCGGGCTGAAAAACACGTTTTGAAAAGTGTTCTGTTCCTGCCCTATAACTTACATGTTGTTGACCAAAGTTGCCAAAACGTGTTTATTTGTGCTGAAAAACACGTTTTGACAACTTCTGCACACTGGGGTTAAGGGCTGACTCAGTGGGCTCTTCTGAGCCAGTCAGTTACACTGTGATTCCAGGAGTTGAGAAAACGCGTTTATTTCGGGCTGAAAAACACGTTTTGAAAAGTGTTCTGTTCCTGCCCTATAACTTACATGTTGGTGACCAAAGTTGCCAAAACGTGTTTATTTGTGCTGAAAAACACGTTTTGACAACTTCTGCACACTGGGGTTAAGGGCTGAATCAGTGGGCTCTTCTGAGCCAGTCAGTTACACTGTGATTCCAAGAGTTGAGAAAACGCGTTTATTTCGGGCTGAAAAACACGTTTTGAAAAGTGTTCTGTTCCTGCCCTATAACTTACATGTTGGTGACCAAAGTTGCCAAAACGTGTTTATTTGTGCTTAAAAACAAGTTTTGACAACTTCTGCACACTGGGGTTAAGGGCTGACTCAGTGGGCTCTTCTGAGCCAGTCAGTTACACTGTGATTCCAAGGGTTGAGAAAACGCGTTTATTTCGGGCTGAAAAACACGTTTTGAAAAGTGTTCTGTTCCTGCCCTATAACTTACATGTTGTTGACCAAAGTTGCCAAAACGTGTTTATTTGTGCTGAAAAACACGTTTTGACAACTTCTGCACACTGGGGTTAAGGGCTGACTCATTGGGCTCTTCTGAGCCAGTCAGTTACACTGTGATTCCAAGGGTTGAGAAAACGCGTTTATTTCGGGCTGAAAAACACGTTTTGAAAAGTGTTCTGTTCCTGCCCTATAACTTACATGTTGTTGACCAAAGTTGCCAAAACGTGTTTATTTGTGCTGAAAAACACGTTTTGACAACTTCTGCACACTGGGGTTAAGGGCTGACTCAGTGGGCTCGTCTGAGCCAGTCAGTTACACTGTGATTCCAGGAGTTGAGAAAACGCGTTTATTTCGGGCTGAAAAACACGTTTTGAAAAGTGTTCTGTTCCTGCCCTATAACTTACATGTTGTTGACCAAAGTTGCCAAAACGTGTTTATTTGTGCTGAAAAACACGTTTTGACAACTTCTGCACACTGGGGTTAAGGGCTGACTCAGTGGGCTCTTCTGAGCCAGTCAGTTACACTGTGATTCCAGGAGTTGAGAAAACGCGTTTATTTCGGGCTGAAAAACACGTTTTGAAAAGTGTTCTGTTCCTGCCCTATAACTTACATGTTGGTGACCAAAGTTGCCAAAACGTGTTTATTTGTGCTTAAAAACACGTTTTGACAACTTCTGCACACTGGGGTTAAGGGCTGACTCAGTGGGCTCTTCTGAGCCAGTCAGTTACACTGTGATTCCAAGGGTTGAGAAAACGCGTTTATTTCGGGCTGAAAAACACGTTTTGAAAAGTGTTCTGTTCCTGCCCTATAACTTACATGTTGGTGACCAAAGTTGCCAAAACGTGTTTATTTGTGCTGAAAAACACGTTTTGACAACTTCTGCACACTGGGGTTAAGGGCTGACTCAGTGGGCTCTTCTGAGCCAGTCAGTTACACTGTGATTCCAAGAGTTGAGAAAACGCGTTTATTTCGGGCTGAAAAACACGTTTTGAAAAGTGTTCTGTTCCTGCCCTATAACTTACATGTTGGTGACCAAAGTTGCCAAAACGTGTTTATTTGTGCTGAAAAACACGTTTTGACAACTTCTGCACACTGGGGTTAAGGGCTGAATCAGTGGGCTCTTCTGAGCCAGTCAGTTACACTGTGATTCCAAGAGTTGAGAAAACGCGTTTATTTCGGGCTGAAAAACACGTTTTGAAAAGTGTTCTGTTCCTGCCCTATAACTTACATGTTGTTGACCAAAGTTGCCAAAACGTGTTTATTTGTGCTGAAAAACACGTTTTGACAACTTCTGCACACTGGGGTTAAGGGCTGACTCAGTGGGCTCTTCTGAGCCAGTCAGTTACACTGTGATTCCAAGAGTTGAGAAAACGCGTTTATTTCGGGCTGAAAAACACGTTTTGAAAAGTGTTCTGTTCCTGCCCTATAACTTACATGTTGTTGACCAAAGTTGCCAAAACGTGTTTATTTGTGCTGAAAAACACGTTTTGACAACTTCTGCACACTGGGGTTAAGGGCTGACTCAGTGGGCTCTTCTGAGCCAGTCAGTTACACTGTGATTCCAAGGGTTGAGAAAACGCGTTTATTTCGGGCTGAAAAACACGTTTTGAAAAGTGTTCTGTTCCTGCCCTATAACTTACATGTTGGTGACCAAAGTTGCCAAAACGTGTTTATTTGTGCTGAAAAACACGTTTTGACAACTTCTGCACACTGGGGTTAAGGGCTGACTCAGTGGGCTCTTCTGAGCCAGTCAGTTACACTGTGATTCCAAGGGTTGAGAAAACGCGTTTATTTCGGGCTGAAAAACACGTTTTGAAAAGTGTTCTGTTCCTGCCCTATAACTTACATGTTGGTGACCAAAGTTGCCAAAACGTGTTTATTTGTGCTTAAAAACACGTTTTGACAACTTCTGCACACTGGGGTTAAGGGCTGACTCAGTGGGCTCTTCTGAGCCAGTCAGTTACACTGTGATTCCAAGAGTTGAGAAAACGCGTTTATTTCGGGCTGAAAAACACGTTTTGAAAAGTGTTCTGTTCCTGCCCTATAACTTACATGTTGGTGACCAAAGTTGCCAAAACGTGTTTATTTGTGCTTAAAAACACGTTTTGACAACTTCTGCACACTGGGGTTAAGGGCTGACTCAGTGGGCTCTTCTGAGCCAGTCAGTTACACTGTGATTCCAAGGGTTGAGAAAACGCGTTTATTTCGGGCTGAAAAACACGTTTTGAAAAGTGTTCTGTTCCTGCCCTATAACTTACATGTTGGTGACCAAAGTTGCCAAAACGTGTTTATTTGTGCTGAAAAACACGTTTTGACAACTTCTGCACACTGGGGTTAAGGGCTGACTCAGTGGGCTCTTCTGAGCCAGTCAGTTACACTGTGATTCCAAGAGTTGAGAAAACGCGTTTATTTCGGGCTGAAAAACACGTTTTGAAAAGTGTTCTGTTCCTGCCCTATAACTTACATGTTGTTGACCAAAGTTGCCAAAACGTTTTTATTTGTGCTGAAAAACACGTTTTGACAACTTCTGCACACTGGGGTTAAGGGCTGACTCAGTGGGCTCTTCTGAGCCAGTCAGTTACACTGTGATTCCAAGGGTTGAGAAAACGCGTTTATTTCGGGCTGAAAAACACGTTTTGAAAAGTGTTCTGTTCCTGCCCTATAACTTACATGTTGGTGACCAAAGTTGCCAAAACGTGTTTATTTGTGCTGAAAAACACGTTTTGACAACTTCTGCACCCTGGGGTTAAGGGCTGAATCAGTGGGCTCTTCTGAGCCAGTCAGTTACACTGTGATTCCAAGAGTTGAGAAAACGCGTTTATTTCGGGCTGAAAAACACGTTTTGAAAAGTGTTCTGTTCCTGCCCTATAACTTACATGTTGTTGACCAAAGTTGCCAAAACGTGTTTATTTGTGCTGAAAAACACGTTTTGACAACTTCTGCACACTGGGGTTAAGGGCTGACTCAGTGGGCTCTTCTGAGCCAGTCAGTTACACTGTGATTCCAAGGGTTGAGAAAACGCGTTTATTTCGGGCTGAAAAACACGTTTTGAAAAGTGTTCTGTTCCTGCCCTATAACTTACATGTTGGTGACCAAAGTTGCCAAAACGTGTTTATTTGTGCTTAAAAACACGTTTTGACAACTTCTGCACACTGGGGTTAAGGGCTGACTCAGTGGGCTCTTCTGAGCCAGTCAGTTACACTGTGATTCCAAGGGTTGAGAAAACGCGTTTATTTCGGGCTGAAAAACACGTTTTAAAAAGTGTTCTGTTCCTGCCCTATAACTTACATGTTGTTGACCAAAGTTGCCAAAACGTGTTTATTTGTGCTGAAAAACACGTTTTGACAACTTCTGCACACTGGGGTTAAGGGCTGACTCAGTGGGCTCTTCTTAGCCAGTCAGTTACTCTGTGATTCCAGGAGTTGAGAAAACGCGTTTATTTCGGGCTGAAAAACACGTTTTGAAAAGTGTTCTGTTCCTGCCCTATAACTTACATGTTGGTGACCAAAGTTGCCAAAACGTGTTTATTTGTGCTGAAAAACACGTTTTGACAACTTCTGCACACTGGGGTTAAGGGCTGACTCAGTGGGCTCTTCTGAGCCAGTCAGTTACACTGTGATTCCAAGGGTTGAGAAAACGCGTTTATTTCGGGCTGAAAAACACGTTTTGAAAAGTGTTCTGTTCCTGCCCTATAACTTACATGTTGGTGACCAAAGTTGCCAAAACGTGTTTATTTGTGCTGAAAAACACGTTTTGACAACTTCTGCACCCTGGGGTTAAGGGCTGAATCAGTGGGCTCTTCTGAGCCAGTCAGTTACACTGTGATTCCAAGAGTTGAGAAAACGCGTTTATTTCGGGCTGAAAAACACGTTTTGAAAAGTGTTCTGTTCCTGCCCTATAACTTACATGTTGTTGACCAAAGTTGCCAAAACGTGTTTATTTGTGCTGAAAAACACGTTTTGACAACTTCTGCACACTGGGGTTAAGGGCTGACTCAGTGGGCTCTTCTGAGCCAGTCAGTTACACTGTGATTCCAAGGGTTGAGAAAACGCGTTTATTTCGGGCTGAAAAACACGTTTTGAAAAGTGTTCTGTTCCTGCCCTATAACTTACATGTTGGTGACCAAAGTTGCCAAAACGTGTTTATTTGTGCTTAAAAACACGTTTTGACAACTTCTGCACACTGGGGTTAAGGGCTGACTCAGTGGGCTCTTCTGAGCCAGTCAGTTACACTGTGATTCCAAGGGTTGAGAAAACGCGTTTATTTCGGGCTGAAAAACACGTTTTGAAAAGTGTTCTGTTCCTGCCCTATAACTTACATGTTGTTGACCAAAGTTGCCAAAACGTGTTTATTTGTGCTGAAAAACACGTTTTGACAACTTCTGCACACTGGGGTTAAGGGCTGACTCATTGGGCTCTTCTGAGCCAGTCAGTTACACTGTGATTCCAAGGGTTGAGAAAACGCGTTTATTTCGGGCTGAAAAACACGTTTTGAAAAGTGTTCTGTTCCTGCCCTATAACTTACATGTTGTTGACCAAAGTTGCCAAAACGTGTTTATTTGTGCTGAAAAACACGTTTTGACAACTTCTGCACACTGGGGTTAAGGGCTGACTCAGTGGGCTCTTCTGAGCCAGTCAGTTACACTGTGATTCCAGGAGTTGAGAAAACGCGTTTATTTCGGGCTGAAAAACACGTTTTGAAAAGTGTTCTGTTCCTGCCCTATAACTTACATGTTGGTGACCAAAGTTGCCAAAACGTGTTTATTTGTGCTGAAAAACACGTTTTGACAACTTCTGCACACTGGGGTTAAGGGCTGACTCAGTGGGCTCTTCTGAGCCAGTCAGTTACACTGTGATTCCAAGGGTTGAGAAAACGCGTTTATTTCGGGCTGAAAAACACGTTTTGAAAAGTGTTCTGTTCCTGCCCTATAACTTACATGTTGGTGACCAAAGTTGCCAAAACGTGTTTATTTGTGCTTAAAAACACGTTTTGACAACTTCTGCACACTGGGGTTAAGGGCTGACTCAGTGGGCTCTTCTGAGCCAGTCAGTTACACTGTGATTCCAAGAGTTGAGAAAACGCGTTTATTTCGGGCTGAAAAACACGTTTTGAAAAGTGTTCTGTTCCTGCCCTATAACTTACATGTTGGTGACCAAAGTTGCCAAAACGTGTTTATTTGTGCTTAAAAACACGTTTTGACAACTTCTGCACACTGGGGTTAAGGGCTGACTCAGTGGGCTCTTCTGAGCCAGTCAGTTACACTGTGATTCCAAGAGTTGAGAAAACGCGTTTATTTCGGGCTGAAAAACACGTTTTGAAAAGTGTTCTGTTCCTGCCCTATAACTTACATGTTGTTGACCAAAGTTGCCAAAACGTGTTTATTTGTGCTGAAAAACACGTTTTGACAACTTCTGCACACTGGGGTTAAGGGCTGACTCAGTGGGCTCTTCTGAGCCAGTCAGTTACACTGTGATTCCAGGAGTTGAGAAAACGCGTTTATTTCGGGCTGAAAAACACGTTTTGAAAAGTGTTCTGTTCCTGCCCTATAACTTACATGTTGGTGACCAAAGTTGCCAAAACGTGTTTATTTGTGCTGAAAAACACGTTTTGACAACTTCTGCACACTGGGGTTAAGGGCTGAATCAGTGGGCTCTTCTGAGCCAGTCAGTTACACTGTGATTCCAAGAGTTGAGAAAACGCGTTTATTTCGGGCTGAAAAACACGTTTTGAAAAGTGTTCTGTTCCTGCCCTATAACTTACATGTTGTTGACCAAAGTTGCCAAAACGTGTTTATTTGTGCTGAAAAACACGTTTTGACAACTTCTGCACACTGGGGTTAAGGGCTGACTCAGTGGGCTCTTCTGAGCCAGTCAGTTACACTGTGATTCCAGGAGTTGAGAAAACGCGTTTATTTCGGGCTGAAAAACACGTTTTGAAAAGTGTTCTGTTCCTGCCCTATAACTTACATGTTGTTGACCAAAGTTGCCAAAACGTGTTTATTTGTGCTGAAAAACACGTTTTGACAACTTCTGCACACTGGGGTTAAGGGCTGACTCAGTGGGCTCTTCTGAGCCAGTCAGTTACACTGTGATTCCAGGAGTTGAGAAAACGCGTTTATTTCGGGCTGAAAAACACGTTTTGAAAAGTGTTCTGTTCCTGCCCTATAACTTACATGTTGGTGACCAAAGTTGCCAAAACGTGTTTATTTGTGCTGAAAAACACGTTTTGACAACTTCTGCACACTGGGGTTAAGGGCTGAATCAGTGGGCTCTTCTGAGCCAGTCAGTTACACTGTGATTCCAAGAGTTGAGAAAACGCGTTTATTTCGGGCTGAAAAACACGTTTTGAAAAGTGTTCTGTTCCTGCCCTATAACTTACATGTTGTTGACCAAAGTTGCCAAAACGTTTTTATTTGTGCTGAAAAACACGTTTTGACAACTTCTGCACACTGGGGTTAAGGGCTGACTCAGTGGGCTCTTCTGAGCCAGTCAGTTACACTGTGATTCCAAGGGTTGAGAAAACGCGTTTATTTCGGGCTGAAAAACACGTTTTGAAAAGTGTTCTGTTCCTGCCCTATAACTTACATGTTGGTGACCAAAGTTGCCAAAACGTGTTTATTTGTGCTGAAAAACACGTTTTGACAACTTCTGCACCCTGGGGTTAAGGGCTGAATCAGTGGGCTCTTCTGAGCCAGTCAGTTACACTGTGATTCCAAGAGTTGAGAAAACGCGTTTATTTCGGGCTGAAAAACACGTTTTGAAAAGTGTTCTGTTCCTGCCCTATAACTTACATGTTGTTGACCAAAGTTGCCAAAACGTGTTTATTTGTGCTGAAAAACACGTTTTGACAACTTCTGCACACTGGGGTTAAGGGCTGACTCAGTGGGCTCTTCTGAGCCAGTCAGTTACACTGTGATTCCAAGGGTTGAGAAAACGCGTTTATTTCGGGCTGAAAAACACGTTTTGAAAAGTGTTCTGTTCCTGCCCTATAACTTACATGTTGGTGACCAAAGTTGCCAAAACGTGTTTATTTGTGCTTAAAAACACGTTTTGACAACTTCTGCACACTGGGGTTAAGGGCTGACTCAGTGGGCTCTTCTGAGCCAGTCAGTTACACTGTGATTCCAAGGGTTGAGAAAACGCGTTTATTTCGGGCTGAAAAACACGTTTTGAAAAGTGTTCTGTTCCTGCCCTATAACTTACATGTTGTTGACCAAAGTTGCCAAAACGTGTTTATTTGTGCTGAAAAACACGTTTTGACAACTTCTGCACACTGGGGTTAAGGGCCGACTCAGTGGGCTCTTCTGAGCCAGTCAGTTACACTGTGATTCCAAGGGTTGAGAAAACGCGTTTATTTCGGGCTGAAAAACACGTTTTGAAAAGTGTTCTGTTCCTGCCCTATAACTTACATGTTGTTGACCAAAGTTGCCAAAACGTGTTTATTTGTGCTGAAAAACACGTTTTGACAACTTCTGCACACTGGGGTTAAGGGCTGACTCAGTGGGCTCTTCTGAGCCAGTCAGTTACACTGTGATTCCAGGAGTTGAGAAAACGCGTTTATTTCGGGCTGAAAAACACGTTTTGAAAAGTGTTCTGTTCCTGCCCTATAACTTACATGTTGGTGACCAAAGTTGCCAAAACGTGTTTATTTGTGCTGAAAAACACGTTTTGACAACTTCTGCACACTGGGGTTAAGGGCTGAATCAGTGGGCTCTTCTGAGCCAGTCAGTTACACTGTGATTCCAAGAGTTGAGAAAACGCGTTTATTTCGGGCTGAAAAACACGTTTTGAAAAGTGTTCTGTTCCTGCCCTATAACTTACATGTTGCTGACCAAAGTTGCCAAAACGTGTTTATTTGTGCTGAAAAACACGTTTTGACAACTTCTGCACACTGGGGTTAAGGGCTGACTCAGTGGGCTCTTCTGAGCCAGTCAGTTACACTGTGATTCCAAGGGTTGAGAAAACGCGTTTATTTCGGGCTGAAAAACACGTTTTGAAAAGTGTTCTGTTCCTGCCCTATAACTTACATGTTGGTGACCAAAGTTGCCAAAACGTGTTTATTTGTGCTGAAAAACACGTTTTGACAACTTCTGCACACTGGGGTTAAGGGCTGACTCAGTGGGCTCTTCTGAGCCAGTCAGTTACACTGTGATTCCAAGGGTTGAGAAAACGCGTTTATTTCGGGCTGAAAAACACGTTTTGAAAAGTGTTCTGTTCCTGCCCTATAACTTACATGTTGGTGACCAAAGTTGCCAAAACGTGTTTATTTGTGCTGAAAAACACGTTTTGACAACTTCTGCACACTGGGGTTAAGGGCTGACTCAGTGGGCTCTTCTGAGCCAGTCAGTTACACTGTGATTCCAAGAGTTGAGAAAACGCGTTTATTTCGGGCTGAAAAACACGTTTTGAAAAGTGTTCTGTTCCTGCCCTATAACTTACATGTTGGTGACCAAAGTTGCCAAAACGTGTTTATTTGTGCTTAAAAACACGTTTTGACAACTTCTGCACACTGGGGTTAAGGGCTGACTCAGTGGGCTCTTCTGAGCCAGTCAGTTACACTGTGATTCCAGGAGTTGAGAAAACGCGTTTATTTCGGGCTGAAAAACACGTTTTGAAAAGTGTTCTGTTCCTGCCCTATAACTTACATGTTGGTGACCAAAGTTGCCAAAACGTGTTTATTTGTGCTTAAAAACACGTTTTGACAACTTCTGCACACTGGGGTTAAGGGCTGACTCAGTGGGCTCTTCTGAGCCAGTCAGTTACACTGTGATTCCAAGGGTTGAGAAAACGCGTTTATTTCGGGCTGAAAAACATGTTTTGAAAAGTGTTCTGTTCCTGCCCTATAACTTACATGTTGGTGACCAAAGTTGCCAAAACGTGTTTATTTGTGCTGAAAAACACGTTTTGACAACTTCTGCACACTGGGGTTAAGGGCTGACTCAGTGGGCTCTTCTGAGCCAGTCAGTTACACTGTGATTCCAAGAGTTGAGAAAACGCGTTTATTTCGGGCTGAAAAACACGTTTTGAAAAGTGTTCTGTTCCTGCCCTATAACTTACATGTTGTTGACCAAAGTTGCCAAAACGTGTTTATTTGTGCTGAAAAACACGTTTTGACAACTTCTGCACACTGGGGTTAAGGGCTGACTCAGTGGGCTCTTCTGAGCCAGTCAGTTACACTGTGATTCCAGGAGTTGAGAAAACGCGTTTATTTCGGGCTGAAAAACACGTTTTGAAAAGTGTTCTGTTCCTGCCCTATAACTTACATGTTGGTGACCAAAGTTGCCAAAACGTGTTTATTTGTGCTGAAAAACACGTTTTGACAACTTCTGCACACTGGGGTTAAGGGCTGAATCAG
Organism: Lepisosteus platostomus; assembly: GCF_059453375.1. Classification (NCBI taxonomy): domain Eukaryota; kingdom Metazoa; phylum Chordata; class Actinopteri; order Semionotiformes; family Lepisosteidae; genus Lepisosteus; species Lepisosteus platostomus. The sequence goes on from NW_028291695.1 coordinate 230,805, forward strand.
TGGGCTCTTCTGAGCCAGTCAGTTACACTGTGATTCCAAGAGTTGAGAAAACGCGTTTATTTCGGGCTGAAAAACACGTTTTGAAAAGTGTTCTGTTCCTGCCCTATAACTTACATGTTGTTGACCAAAGTTGCCAAAACGTGTTTATTTGTGCTGAAAAACACGTTTTGACAACTTCTGCACACTGGGGTTAAGGGCTGACTCAGTGGGCTCTTCTGAGCCAGTCAGTTACACTGTGATTCCAGGAGTTGAGAAAACGCGTTTATTTCGGGCTGAAAAACACGTTTTGAAAAGTGTTCTGTTCCTGCCCTATAACTTACATGTTGTTGACCAAAGTTGCCAAAACGTGTTTATTTGTGCTGAAAAACACGTTTTGACAACTTCTGCACACTGGGGTTAAGGGCTGACTCAGTGGGCTCTTCTGAGCCAGTCAGTTACACTGTGATTCCAGGAGTTGAGAAAACGCGTTTATTTCGGGCTGAAAAACACGTTTTGAAAAGTGTTCTGTTCCTGCCCTATAACTTACATGTTGGTGACCAAAGTTGCCAAAACGTGTTTATTTGTGCTGAAAAACACGTTTTGACAACTTCTGCACACTGGGGTTAAGGGCTGAATCAGTGGGCTCTTCTGAGCCAGTCAGTTACACTGTGATTCCAAGAGTTGAGAAAACGCGTTTATTTCGGGCTGAAAAACACGTTTTGAAAAGTGTTCTGTTCCTGCCCTATAACTTACATGTTGTTGACCAAAGTTGCCAAAACGTTTTTATTTGTGCTGAAAAACACGTTTTGACAACTTCTGCACACTGGGGTTAAGGGCTGACTCAGTGGGCTCTTCTGAGCCAGTCAGTTACACTGTGATTCCAAGGGTTGAGAAAACGCGTTTATTTCGGGCTGAAAAACACGTTTTGAAAAGTGTTCTGTTCCTGCCCTATAACTTACATGTTGGTGACCAAAGTTGCCAAAACGTGTTTATTTGTGCTGAAAAACACGTTTTGACAACTTCTGCACCCTGGGGTTAAGGGCTGAATCAGTGGGCTCTTCTGAGCCAGTCAGTTACACTGTGATTCCAAGAGTTGAGAAAACGCGTTTATTTCGGGCTGAAAAACACGTTTTGAAAAGTGTTCTGTTCCTGCCCTATAACTTACATGTTGTTGACCAAAGTTGCCAAAACGTGTTTATTTGTGCTGAAAAACACGTTTTGACAACTTCTTCTCACTGGGGTTAAGGGCTGACTCAGTGGGCTCTTCTGAGCCAGTCAGTTACACTGTGATTCCAAGGGTTGAGAAAACGCGTTTATTTCGGGCTGAAAAACACGTTTTGAAAAGTGTTCTGTTCCTGCCCTATAACTTACATGTTGGTGACCAAAGTTGCCAAAACGTGTTTATTTGTGCTTAAAAACACGATTTGACAACTTCTGCACACTGGGGTTAAGGGCTGACTCAGTGGGCTCTTCTGAGCCAGTCAGTTACACTGTGATTCCAAGGGTTGAGAAAACGCGTTTATTTCGGGCTGAAAAACACGTTTTGAAAAGTGTTCTGTTCCTGCCCTATAACTTACATGTTGTTGACCAAAGTTGCCAAAACGTGTTTATTTGTGCTGAAAAACACGTTTTGACAACTTCTGCACACTGGGGTTAAGGGCTGACTCATTGGGCTCTTCTGAGCCAGTCAGTTACACTGTGATTCCAAGGGTTGAGAAAACGCGTTTATTTCGGGCTGAAAAACACGTTTTGAAAAGTGTTCTGTTCCTGCCCTATAACTTACATGTTGTTGACCAAAGTTGCCAAAACGTGTTTATTTGTGCTGAAAAACACGTTTTGACAACTTCTGCACACTGGGGTTAAGGGCTGACTCAGTGGGCTCTTCTGAGCCAGTCAGTTACACTGTGATTCCAGGAGTTGAGAAAACGCGTTTATTTCGGGCTGAAAAACACGTTTTGAAAAGTGTTCTGTTCCTGCCCTATAACTTACATGTTGTTGACCAAAGTTGCCAAAACGTGTTTATTTGTACTGAAAAACACGTTTTGACAACTTCTGCACACTGGGGTTAAGGGCTGACTCAGTGGGCTCTTCTGAGCCAGTCAGTTACACTGTGATTCCAGGATTTGATAAAACGCGTTTATTTCGGGCTGAAAAACACGTTTTGAAAAGTGTTCTGTTCCTTCCCTATAACTTACATGTTGGTGACCAAAGTTGCCAAAACGTGTTTATTTGTGCTTAAAAACACGTTTTGACAACTTCTGCACACTGGGGTTAAGGGCTGACTCAGTGGGCTCTTCTGAGCCAGTCAGTTACACTGTGATTCCAAGGGTTGAGAAAACGCGTTTATTTCGGGCTGAAAAACACGTTTTGAAAAGTGTTCTGTTCCTGCCCTATAACTTACATGTTGGTGACCAAAGTTGCCAAAACGTGTTTATTTGTGCTGAAAAACACGTTTTGACAACTTCTGCACACTGGGGTTAAGGGCTGACTCAGTGGGCTCTTCTGAGCCAGTCAGTTACACTGTGATTCCAAGAGTTGAGAAAACGCGTTTATTTCGGGCTGAAAAACACGTTTTGAAAAGTGTTCTGTTCCTGCCCTATAACTTACATGTTGTTGACCAAAGTTGCCAAAACGTGTTTATTTGTGCTGAAAAACACGTTTTGACAACTTCTGCACACTGGGGTTAAGGGCTGACTCAGTGGGCTCTTCTGAGCCAGTCAGTTACACTGTGATTCCAGGAGTTGAGAAAACGCGTTTATTTCGGGCTGAAAAACACGTTTTGAAAAGTGTTCTGTTCCTGCCCTATAACTTACATGTTGTTGACCAAAGTTGCCAAAACGTGTTTATTTGTGCTGAAAAACACGTTTTGACAACTTCTGCACACTGGGGTTAAGGGCTGAATCAGTGGGCTCTTCTGAGCCAGTCAGTTACACTGTGATTCCAGGAGTTGAGAAAACGCGTTTATTTCGGGCTGAAAAACACGTTTTGAAAAGTGTTCTGTTCCTGCCCTATAACTTACATGTTGTTGACCAAAGTTGCCAAAACGTGTTTATTTGTGCTGAAAAACACGTTTTGACAACTTCTGCACACTGGGGTTAAGGGCTGACTCATTGGGCTCTTCTGAGCCAGTCAGTTACACTGTGATTCCAAGGGTTGAGAAAACGCGTTTATTTCGGGCTGAAAAACACGTTTTGAAAAGTGTTCTGTTCCTGCCCTATAACTTACATGTTGTTGACCAAAGTTGCCAAAACGTGTTTATTTGTGCTGAAAAACACGTTTTGACAACTTCTGCACACTGGGGTTAAGGGCTGACTCAGTGGGCTCTTCTGAGCCAGTCAGTTACACTGTGATTCCAGGAGTTGAGAAAACGCGTTTATTTCGGGCTGAAAAACACGTTTTGAAAAGTGTTCTGTTCCTGCCCTATAACTTACATGTTGTTGACCAAAGTTGCCAAAACGTGTTTATTTGTACTGAAAAACACGTTTTGACAACTTCTGCACACTGGGGTTAAGGGCTGACTCAGTGGGCTCTTCTGAGCCAGTCAGTTACACTGTGATTCCAGGAGTTGATAAAACGCGTTTATTTCGGGCTGAAAAACACGTTTTGAAATGTGTTCTGTTCCTTCCCTATAACTTACATGTTGGTGACCAAAGTTGCCAAAACGTGTTTATTTGTGCTTAAAAACACGTTTTGACAACTTCTGCACACTGGGGTTAAGGGCTGACTCAGTGGGCTCTTCTGAGCCAGTCAGTTACACTGTGATTCCAAGGGTTGAGAAAACGCGTTTATTTCGGGCTGAAAAACACGTTTTGAAAAGTGTTCTGTTCCTGCCCTATAACTTACATGTTGGTGACCAAAGTTGCCAAAACGTGTTTATTTGTGCTGAAAAACACGTTTTGACAACTTCTGCACACTGGGGTTAAGGGCTGACTCAGTGGGCTCTTCTGAGCCAGTCAGTTACACTGTGATTCCAAGAGTTGAGAAAACGCGTTTATTTCGGGCTGAAAAACACGTTTTGAAAAGTGTTCTGTTCCTGCCCTATAACTTACATGTTGTTGACCAAAGTTGCCAAAACGTGTTTATTTGTGCTGAAAAACACGTTTTGACAACTTCTGCACACTGGGGTTAAGGGCTGAATCAGTGGGCTCTTCTGAGCCAGTCAGTTACACTGTGATTCCAGGAGTTGAGAAAACGCGTTTATTTCGGGCTGAAAAACACGTTTTGAAAAGTGTTCTGTTCCTGCCCTATAACTTACATGTTGTTGACCAAAGTTGCCAAAACGTGTTTATTTGTGCTGAAAAACACGTTTTGACAACTTCTGCACACTGGGGTTAAGGGCTGACTCATTGGGCTCTTCTGAGCCAGTCAGTTACACTGTGATTCCAAGGGTTGAGAAAACGCGTTTATTTCGGGCTGAAAAACACGTTTTGAAAAGTGTTCTGTTCCTGCCCTATAACTTACATGTTGTTGACCAAAGTTGCCAAAACGTGTTTATTTGTGCTGAAAAACACGTTTTGACAACTTCTGCACACTGGGGTTAAGGGCTGACTCAGTGGGCTCTTCTGAGCCAGTCAGTTACACTGTGATTCCAGGAGTTGAGAAAACGCGTTTATTTCGGGCTGAAAAACACGTTTTGAAAAGTGTTCTGTTCCTGCCCTATAACTTACATGTTGTTGACCAAAGTTGCCAAAACGTGTTTATTTGTACTGAAAAACACGTTTTGACAACTTCTGCACACTGGGGTTAAGGGCTGACTCAGTGGGCTCTTCTGAGCCAGTCAGTTACACTGTGATTCCAGGAGTTGATAAAACGCGTTTATTTCGGGCTGAAAAACACGTTTTGAAAAGTGTTCTGTTCCTTCCCTATAACTTACATGTTGGTGACCAAAGTTGCCAAAACGTGTTTATTTGTGCTTAAAAACACGTTTTGACAACTTCTGCACACTGGGGTTAAGGGCTGACTCAGTGGGCTCTTCTGAGCCAGTCAGTTACACTGTGATTCCAAGGGTTGAGAAAACGCGTTTATTTCGGGCTGAAAAACACGTTTTGAAAAGTGTTCTGTTCCTGCCCTATAACTTACATGTTGGTGACCAAAGTTGCCAAAACGTGTTTATTTGTGCTGAAAAACACGTTTTGACAACTTCTGCACACTGGGGTTAAGGGCTGACTCAGTGGGCTCTTCTGAGCCAGTCAGTTACACTGTGATTCCAGGAGTTGAGAAAACGCGTTTATTTCGGGCTGAAAAACACGTTTTGAAAAGTGTTCTGTTCCTGCCCTATAACTTACATGTTGTTGACCAAAGTTGCCAAAACGTGTTTATTTGTGCTGAAAAACACGTTTTGACAACTTCTGCACACTGGGGTTAAGGGCTGAATCAGTGGGCTCTTCTGAGCCAGTCAGTTACACTGTGATTCCAGGAGTTGAGAAAACGCGTTTATTTCGGGCTGAAAAACACGTTTTGAAAAGTGTTCTGTTCCTGCCCTATAACTTACATGTTGTTGACCAAAGTTGCCAAAACGTGTTTATTTGTGCTGAAAAACACGTTTTGACAACTTCTGCACACTGGGGTTAAGGGCTGACTCAGTGGGCTCTTCTGAGCCAGTCAGTTACACTGTGATTCCAGGAGTTGAGAAAACGCGTTTATTTCGGGCTGAAAAACACGTTTTGAAAAGTGTTCTGTTCCTGCCCTATAACTTACATGTTGGTGACCAAAGTTGCCAAAACGTGTTTATTTGTGCTGAAAAACACGTTTTGACAACTTCTGCACACTGGGGTTAAGGGCTGAATCAGTGGGCTCTTCTGAGCCAGTCAGTTACACTGTGATTCCAAGAGTTGAGAAAACGCGTTTATTTCGGGCTGAAAAACACGTTTTGAAAAGTGTTCTGTTCCTGCCCTATAACTTACATGTTGTTGACCAAAGTTGCCAAAACGTGTTTATTTGTGCTGAAAAACACGTTTTGACAACTTCTGCACACTGGGGTTAAGGGCTGACTCAGTGGGCTCTTCTGAGCCAGTCAGTTACACTGTGATTCCAAGGGTTGAGAAAACGCGTTTATTTCGGGCTGAAAAACACGTTTTGAAAAGTGTTCTGTTCCTGCCCTATAACTTACATGTTGGTGACCAAAGTTGCCAAAACGTGTTTATTTGTGCTGAAAAACACGTTTTGACAACTTCTGCACACTGGGGTTAAGGGCTGAATCAGTGGGCTCTTCTGAGCCAGTCAGTTACACTGTGATTCCAAGAGTTGAGAAAACGCGTTTATTTCGGGCTGAAAAACACGTTTTGAAAAGTGTTCTGTTCCTGCCCTATAACTTACATGTTGTTGACCAAAGTTGCCAAAACGTGTTTATTTGTGCTGAAAAACACGTTTTGACAACTTCTGCACACTGGGGTTAAGGGCTGACTCAGTGGGCTCTTCTGAGCCAGTCAGTTACACTGTGATTCCAAGGGTTGAGAAAACGCGTTTATTTCGGGCTGAAAAACACGTTTTGAAAAGTGTTCTGTTCCTGCCCTATAACTTACATGTTGGTGACCAAAGTTGCCAAAACGTGTTTATTTGTGCTTAAAAACACGTTTTGACAACTTCTGCACACTGGGGTTAAGGGCTGACTCAGTGGGCTCTTCTGAGCCAGTCAGTTACACTGTGATTCAAAGGGTTGAGAAAACGCGTTTATTTCGGGCTGAAAAACACGTTTTGAAAAGTGTTCTGTTCCTGCCCTATAACTTACATGTTGTTGACCAAAGTTGCCAAAACGTGTTTATTTGTGCTGAAAAACACGTTTTGACAACTTCTGCACACTGGGGTTAAGGGCTGACTCAGTGGGCTCTTCTGAGCCAGTCAGTTACACTGTGATTCCAAGGGTTGAGAAAACGCGTTTATTTCGGGCTGAAAAACACATTTTGAAAAGTGTTCTGTTCCTGCCCTATAACTTACATGTTGGTGACCAAAGTTGCCAAAACGTGTTTATTTGTGCTGAAAAACACGTTTTGACAACTTCTGCACAATGGGGTTAAGGGCTGACTCAGTGGGCTCTTCTGAGCCAGTCAGTTACACTGTGATTCCAGGAGTTGAGAAAACGCGTTTATTTCGGGCTGAAAAACACGTTTTGAAAAGTGTTCTGTTCCTGCCCTATAACTTACATGTTGTTGACCAAAGTTGCCAAAACGTGTTTATTTGTGCTGAAAAACACGTTTTGACAACTTCTGCACACTGGGGTTAAGGGCTGACTCAGTGGGCTCTTCTGAGCCAGTCAGTTACACTGTGATTCCAGGAGTTGAGAAAACGCGTTTATTTCGGGCTGAAAAACACGTTTTGAAAAGTGTTCTGTTCCTGCCCTATAACTTACATGTTGGTGACCAAAGTTGCCAAAACGTGTTTATTTGTGCTGAAAAACACGTTTTGACAACTTCTGCACACTGGGGTTAAGGGCTGAATCAGTGGGCTCTTCTGAGCCAGTCAGTTACACTGTGATTCCAAGAGTTGAGAAAACGCGTTTATTTCGGGCTGAAAAACACGTTTTGAAAAGTGTTCTGTTCCTGCCCTATAACTTACATGTTGTTGACCAAAGTTGCCAAAACGTGTTTATTTGTGCTGAAAAACACGTTTTGACAACTTCTGCACACTGGGGTTAAGGGCTGACTCAGTGGGCTCTTCTGAGCCAGTCAGTTACACTGTGATTCCAAGGGTTGAGAAAACGCGTTTATTTCGGGCTGAAAAACACGTTTTGAAAAGTGTTCTGTTCCTGCCCTATAACTTACATGTTGTTGACCAAAGTTGCCAAAACGTGTTTATTTGTGCTGAAAAACACGTTTTGACAACTTCTGCACACTGGGGTTAAGGGCTGACTCAGTGGGCTCTTCTGAGCCAGTCAGTTACACTGTGATTCCAAGGGTTGAGAAAACGCGTTTATTTCGGGCTGAAAAACACGTTTTGAAAAGTGTTCTGTTCCTGCCCTATAACTTACATGTTGGTGACCAAAGTTGCCAAAACGTGTTTATTTGTGCTTAAAAACACGTTTTGACAACTTCTGCACACTGGGGTTAAGGGCTGACTCAGTGGGCTCTTCTGAGCCAGTCAGTTACACTGTGATTCAAAGGGTTGAGAAAACGCGTTTATTTCGGGCTGAAAAACACGTTTTGAAAAGTGTTCTGTTCCTGCCCTATAACTTACATGTTGTTGACCAAAGTTGCCAAAACGTGTTTATTTGTGCTGAAAAACACGTTTTGACAACTTCTGCACACTGGGGTTAAGGGCTGACTCAGTGGGCTCTTCTGAGCCAGTCAGTTACACTGTGATTCCAAGGGTTGAGAAAACGCGTTTATTTCGGGCTGAAAAACACATTTTGAAAAGTGTTCTGTTCCTGCCCTATAACTTACATGTTGGTGACCAAAGTTGCCAAAACGTGTTTATTTGTGCTGAAAAACACGTTTTGACAACTTCTGCACAATGGGGTTAAGGGCTGACTCAGTGGGCTCTTCTGAGCCAGTCAGTTACACTGTGATTCCAGGAGTTGAGAAAACGCGTTTATTTCGGGCTGAAAAACACGTTTTGAAAAGTGTTCTGTTCCTGCCCTATAACTTACATGTTGTTGACCAAAGTTGCCAAAACGTGTTTATTTGTGCTGAAAAACACGTTTTGACAACTTCTGCACACTGGGGTTAAGGGCTGACTCAGTGGGCTCTTCTGAGCCAGTCAGTTACACTGTGATTCCAGGAGTTGAGAAAACGCGTTTATTTCGGGCTGAAAAACACGTTTTGAAAAGTGTTCTGTTCCTGCCCTATAACTTACATGTTGGTGACCAAAGTTGCCAAAACGTGTTTATTTGTGCTGAAAAACACGTTTTGACAACTTCTGCACACTGGGGTTAAGGGCTGAATCAGTGGGCTCTTCTGAGCCAGTCAGTTACACTGTGATTCCAAGAGTTGAGAAAACGCGTTTATTTCGGGCTGAAAAACACGTTTTGAAAAGTGTTCTGTTCCTGCCCTATAACTTACATGTTGTTGACCAAAGTTGCCAAAACGTGTTTATTTGTGCTGAAAAACACGTTTTGACAACTTCTGCACACTGGGGTTAAGGGCTGACTCAGTGGGCTCTTCTGAGCCAGTCAGTTACACTGTGATTCCAAGGGTTGAGAAAACGCGTTTATTTCGGGCTGAAAAACACGTTTTGAAAAGTGTTCTGTTCCTGCCCTATAACTTACATGTTGGTGACCAAAGTTGCCAAAACGTGTTTATTTGTGCTGAAAAACACGTTTTGACAACTTCTGCACACTGGGGTTAAGGGCTGAATCAGTGGGCTCTTCTGAGCCAGTCAGTTACACTGTGATTCCAAGAGTTGAGAAAACGCGTTTATTTCGGGCTGAAAAACACGTTTTGAAAAGTGTTCTGTTCCTGCCCTATAACTTACATGTTGTTGACCAAAGTTGCCAAAACGTGTTTATTTGTGCTGAAAAACACGTTTTGACAACTTCTGCACACTGGGGTTAAGGGCTGACTCAGTGGGCTCTTCTGAGCCAGTCAGTTACACTGTGATTCCAAGGGTTGAGAAAACGCGTTTATTTCGGGCTGAAAAACACGTTTTGAAAAGTGTTCTGTTCCTGCCCTATAACTTACATGTTGGTGACCAAAGTTGCCAAAACGTGTTTATTTGTGCTTAAAAACACGTTTTGACAACTTCTGCACACTGGGGTTAAGGGCTGACTCAGTGGGCTCTTCTGAGCCAGTCAGTTACACTGTGATTCAAAGGGTTGAGAAAACGCGTTTATTTCGGGCTGAAAAACACGTTTTGAAAAGTGTTCTGTTCCTGCCCTATAACTTACATGTTGTTGACCAAAGTTGCCAAAACGTGTTTATTTGTGCTGAAAAACACGTTTTGACAACTTCTGCACACTGGGGTTAAGGGCTGACTCAGTGGGCTCTTCTGAGCCAGTCAGTTACACTGTGATTCCAAGAGTTGAGAAAACGCGTTTATTTCGGGCTGAAAAACACGTTTTGAAAAGTGTTCTGTTCCTGCCCTATAACTTACATGTTGTTGACCAAAGTTGCCAAAACGTGTTTATTTGTGCTGAAAAACACGTTTTGACAACTTCTGCACACTGGGGTTAAGGGCTGACTCAGTGGGCTCTTCTGAGCCAGTCAGTTACACTGTGATTCCAGGAGTTGAGAAAACGCGTTTATTTCGGGCTGAAAAACACGTTTTGAAAAGTGTTCTGTTCCTGCCCTATAACTTACATGTTGGTGACCAAAGTTGCCAAAACGTGTTTATTTGTGCTGAAAAACACGTTTTGACAACTTCTGCACACTGGGGTTAAGGGCTGACTCAGTGGGCTCTTCTGAGCCAGTCAGTTACACTGTGATTCCAAGGGTTGAGAAAACGCGTTTATTTCGGGCTGAAAAACACGTTTTGAAAAGTGTTCTGTTCCTGCCCTATAACTTACATGTTGTTGACCAAAGTTGCCAAAACGTGTTTATTTGTGCTGAAAAACACGTTTTGACAACTTCTGCACAATGGGGTTAAGGGCTGACTCAGTGGGCTCTTCTGAGCCAGTCAGTTACACTGTGATTCCAAGAGTTGAGAAAACGCGTTTATTTCGGGCTGAAAAACACGTTTTGAAAAGTGTTCTGTTCCTGCCCTACAACTTACATGTTGTTGACCAAAGTTGCCAAAACGTTTTTATTTGTGCTGAAAAACACGTTTTGACAACTTCTGCACACTGGGGTTAAGGGATGACTCAGTGGGCTCTTCTGAGCCAGTCAGTTACACTGTGATTCCAAGGGTTGAGAAAACGCGTTTATTTCGGGCTGAAAAACACGTTTTGAAAAGTGTTCTGTTCCTGCCCTATAACTTACATGTTGTTGACCAAAGTTGCCAAAACGTGTTTATTTGTGCTGAAAAACACGTTTTGACAACTTCTGCACACTGGGGTTAAGGGCTGACTCAGTGGGCTCTTCTGAGCCAGTCAGTTACACTGTGATTCCAGGAGTTGAGAAAACGCGTTTATTTCGGGCTGAAAAACACGTTTTGAAAAGTGTTCTGTTCCTGCCCTATAACTTACATGTTGTTGACCAAAGTTGCCAAAACGTGTTTATTTGTGCTGAAAAACACGTTTTGACAACTTCTGCACACTGGGGTTAAGGGCTGACTCAGTGGGCTCTTCTGAGCCAGTCAGTTACACTGTGATTCCAGGAGTTGAGAAAACGCGTTTATTTCGGGCTGAAAAACACGTTTTGAAAAGTGTTCTGTTCCTGCCCTATAACTTACATGTTGTTGACCAAAGTTGCCAAAACGTGTTTATTTGTGCTGAAAAACACGTTTTGACAACTTCTGCACACTGGGGTTAAGGGCTGACTCAGTGGGCTCTTCTGAGCCAGTCAGTTACACTGTGATTCCAAGGGTTGAGAAAACGCGTTTATTTCGGGCTGAAAAACACGTTTTGAAAAGTGTTCTGTTCCTGCCCTATAACTTACATGTTGGTGACCAAAGTTGCCAAAACGTGTTTATTTGTGCTTAAAAACACGTTTTGACAACTTCTGCACACTGGGGTTAAGGGCTGACTCAGTGGGCTCTTCTGAGCCAGTCAGTTACACTGTGATTCAAAGGGTTGAGAAAACGCGTTTATTTCGGGCTGAAAAACACGTTTTGAAAAGTGTTCTGTTCCTGCCCTATAACTTACATGTTGTTGACCAAAGTTGCCAAAACGTGTTTATTTGTGCTGAAAAACACGTTTTGACAACTTCTGCACACTGGGGTTAAGGGCTGACTCAGTGGGCTCTTCTGAGCCAGTCAGTTACACTGTGATTCCAAGGGTTGAGAAAACGCGTTTATTTCGGGCTGAAAAACACATTTTGAAAAGTGTTCTGTTCCTGCCCTATAACTTACATGTTGGTGACCAAAGTTGCCAAAACGTGTTTATTTGTGCTGAAAAACACGTTTTGACAACTTCTGCACAATGGGGTTAAGGGCTGACTCAGTGGGCTCTTCTGAGCCAGTCAGTTACACTGTGATTCCAGGAGTTGAGAAAACGCGTTTATTTCGGGCTGAAAAACACGTTTTGAAAAGTGTTCTGTTCCTGCCCTATAACTTACATGTTGTTGACCAAAGTTGCCAAAACGTGTTTATTTGTGCTGAAAAACACGTTTTGACAACTTCTGCACACTGGGGTTAAGGGCTGACTCAGTGGGCTCTTCTGAGCCAGTCAGTTACACTGTGATTCCAGGAGTTGAGAAAACGCGTTTATTTCGGGCTGAAAAACACGTTTTGAAAAGTGTTCTGTTCCTGCCCTATAACTTACATGTTGGTGACCAAAGTTGCCAAAACGTGTTTATTTGTGCTGAAAAACACGTTTTGACAACTTCTGCACACTGGGGTTAAGGGCTGAATCAGTGGGCTCTTCTGAGCCAGTCAGTTACACTGTGATTCCAAGAGTTGAGAAAACGCGTTTATTTCGGGCTGAAAAACACGTTTTGAAAAGTGTTCTGTTCCTGCCCTATAACTTACATGTTGTTGACCAAAGTTGCCAAAACGTGTTTATTTGTGCTGAAAAACACGTTTTGACAACTTCTGCACACTGGGGTTAAGGGCTGACTCAGTGGGCTCTTCTGAGCCAGTCAGTTACACTGTGATTCCAAGGGTTGAGAAAACGCGTTTATTTCGGGCTGAAAAACACGTTTTGAAAAGTGTTCTGTTCCTGCCCTATAACTTACATGTTGGTGACCAAAGTTGCCAAAACGTGTTTATTTGTGCTGAAAAACACGTTTTGACAACTTCTGCACACTGGGGTTAAGGGCTGAATCAGTGGGCTCTTCTGAGCCAGTCAGTTACACTGTGATTCCAAGAGTTGAGAAAACGCGTTTATTTCGGGCTGAAAAACACGTTTTGAAAAGTGTTCTGTTCCTGCCCTATAACTTACATGTTGTTGACCAAAGTTGCCAAAACGTGTTTATTTGTGCTGAAAAACACGTTTTGACAACTTCTGCACACTGGGGTTAAGGGCTGACTCAGTGGGCTCTTCTGAGCCAGTCAGTTACACTGTGATTCCAAGGGTTGAGAAAACGCGTTTATTTCGGGCTGAAAAACACGTTTTGAAAAGTGTTCTGTTCCTGCCCTATAACTTACATGTTGGTGACCAAAGTTGCCAAAACGTGTTTATTTGTGCTTAAAAACACGTTTTGACAACTTCTGCACACTGGGGTTAAGGGCTGACTCAGTGGGCTCTTCTGAGCCAGTCAGTTACACTGTGATTCAAAGGGTTGAGAAAACGCGTTTATTTCGGGCTGAAAAACACGTTTTGAAAAGTGTTCTGTTCCTGCCCTATAACTTACATGTTGTTGACCAAAGTTGCCAAAACGTGTTTATTTGTGCTGAAAAACACGTTTTGACAACTTCTGCACACTGGGGTTAAGGGCTGACTCAGTGGGCTCTTCTGAGCCAGTCAGTTACACTGTGATTCCAAGAGTTGAGAAAACGCGTTTATTTCGGGCTGAAAAACACGTTTTGAAAAGTGTTCTGTTCCTGCCCTATAACTTACATGTTGTTGACCAAAGTTGCCAAAACGTGTTTATTTGTGCTGAAAAACACGTTTTGACAACTTCTGCACACTGGGGTTAAGGGCTGACTCAGTGGGCTCTTCTGAGCCAGTCAGTTACACTGTGATTCCAGGAGTTGAGAAAACGCGTTTATTTCGGGCTGAAAAACACGTTTTGAAAAGTGTTCTGTTCCTGCCCTATAACTTACATGTTGGTGACCAAAGTTGCCAAAACGTGTTTATTTGTGCTGAAAAACACGTTTTGACAACTTCTGCACACTGGGGTTAAGGGCTGACTCAGTGGGCTCTTCTGAGCCAGTCAGTTACACTGTGATTCCAAGGGTTGAGAAAACGCGTTTATTTCGGGCTGAAAAACACGTTTTGAAAAGTGTTCTGTTCCTGCCCTATAACTTACATGTTGTTGACCAAAGTTGCCAAAACGTGTTTATTTGTGCTGAAAAACACGTTTTGACAACTTCTGCACAATGGGGTTAAGGGCTGACTCAGTGGGCTCTTCTGAGCCAGTCAGTTACACTGTGATTCCAAGAGTTGAGAAAACGCGTTTATTTCGGGCTGAAAAACACGTTTTGAAAAGTGTTCTGTTCCTGCCCTACAACTTACATGTTGTTGACCAAAGTTGCCAAAACGTTTTTATTTGTGCTGAAAAACACGTTTTGACAACTTCTGCACACTGGGGTTAAGGGATGACTCAGTGGGCTCTTCTGAGCCAGTCAGTTACACTGTGATTCCAAGGGTTGAGAAAACGCGTTTATTTCGGGCTGAAAAACACGTTTTGAAAAGTGTTCTGTTCCTGCCCTATAACTTACATGTTGTTGACCAAAGTTGCCAAAACGTGTTTATTTGTGCTGAAAAACACGTTTTGACAACTTCTGCACACTGGGGTTAAGGGCTGACTCAGTGGGCTCTTCTGAGCCAGTCAGTTACACTGTGATTCCAGGAGTTGAGAAAACGCGTTTATTTCGGGCTGAAAAACACGTTTTGAAAAGTGTTCTGTTCCTGCCCTATAACTTACATGTTGTTGACCAAAGTTGCCAAAACGTGTTTATTTGTGCTGAAAAACACGTTTTGACAACTTCTGCACACTGGGGTTAAGGGCTGACTCAGTGGGCTCTTCTGAGCCAGTCAGTTACACTGTGATTCCAGGAGTTGAGAAAACGCGTTTATTTCGGGCTGAAAAACACGTTTTGAAAAGTGTTCTGTTCCTGCCCTATAACTTACATGTTGGTGACCAAAGTTGCCAAAACGTGTTTATTTGTGCTGAAAAACACGTTTTGACAACTTCTGCACACTGGGGTTAAGGGCTGAATCAGTGGGCTCTTCTGAGCCAGTCAGTTACACTGTGATTCCAAGAGTTGAGAAAACGCGTTTATTTCTGGCTGAAAAACACGTTTTGAAAAGTGTTCTGTTCCTGCCCTATAACTTACATGTTGTTGACCAAAGTTGCCAAAACGTGTTTATTTGTGCTGAAAAACACGTTTTGACAACTTCTGCACACTGGGGTTAAGGGCTGACTCAGTGGGCTCTTCTGAGCCAGTCAGTTACACTGTGATTCCAAGGGTTGAGAAAACGCGTTTATTTCGGGCTGAAAAACACGTTTTGAAAAGTGTTCTGTTCCTGCCCTATAACTTACATGTTGGTGACCAAAGTTGCCAAAACGTGTTTATTTGTGCTGAAAAACACGTTTTGACAACTTCTGCACACTGGGGTTAAGGGCTGAATCAGTGGGCTCTTCTGAGCCAGTCAGTTACACTGTGATTCCAAGAGTTGAGAAAACGCGTTTATTTCGGGCTGAAAAACACGTTTTGAAAAGTGTTCTGTTCCTGCCCTATAACTTACATGTTGTTGACCAAAGTTGCCAAAACGTGTTTATTTGTGCTGAAAAACACGTTTTGACAACTTCTGCACACTGGGGTTAAGGGCTGACTCAGTGGGCTCTTCTGAGCCAGTCAGTTACACTGTGATTCCAAGGGTTGAGAAAACGCGTTTATTTCGGGCTGAAAAACACGTTTTGAAAAGTGTTCTGTTCCTGCCCTATAACTTACATGTTGTTGACCAAAGTTGCCAAAACGTGTTTATTTGTGCTGAAAAACACGTTTTGACAACTTCTGCACAATGGGGTTAAGGGCTGACTCAGTGGGCTCTTCTGAGCCAGTCAGTTACACTGTGATTCCAGGAGTTGAGAAAACGCGTTTATTTCGGGCTGAAAAACACGTTTTGAAAAGTGTTCTGTTCCTGCCCTATAACTTACATGTTGTTGACCAAAGTTGCCAAAACGTGTTTATTTGTGCTGAAAAACACGTTTTGACAACTTCTGCACACTGGGGTTAAGGGCTGACTCAGTGGGCTCTTCTGAGCCAGTCAGTTACACTGTGATTCCAGGAGTTGAGAAAACGCGTTTATTTCGGGCTGAAAAACACGTTTTGAAAAGTGTTCTGTTCCTGCCCTATAACTTACATGTTGTTGACCAAAGTTGCCAAAACGTGTTTATTTGTGCTGAAAAACACGTTTTGACAACTTCTGCACACTGGGGTTAAGGGCTGAATCAGTGGGCTCTTCTGAGCCAGTCAGTTACACTGTGATTCCAGGAGTTGAGAAAACGCGTTTATTTCGGGCTGAAAAACACGTTTTGAAAAGTGTTCTGTTCCTGCCCTATAACTTACATGTTGTTGACCAAAGTTGCCAAAACGTGTTTATTTGTGCTGAAAAACACGTTTTGACAACTTCTGCACACTGGGGTTAAGGGCTGACTCATTGGGCTCTTCTGAGCCAGTCAGTTACACTGTGATTCCAAGGGTTGAGAAAACGCGTTTATTTCGGGCTGAAAAACACGTTTTGAAAAGTGTTCTGTTCCTGCCCTATAACTTACATGTTGTTGACCAAAGTTGCCAAAACGTGTTTATTTGTGCTGAAAAACACGTTTTGACAACTTCTGCACACTGGGGTTAAGGGCTGACTCAGTGGGCTCTTCTGAGCCAGTCAGTTACACTGTGATTCCAGGAGTTGAGAAAACGCGTTTATTTCGGGCTGAAAAACACGTTTTGAAAAGTGTTCTGTTCCTGCCCTATAACTTACATGTTGTTGACCAAAGTTGCCAAAACGTGTTTATTTGTACTGAAAAACACGTTTTGACAACTTCTGCACACTGGGGTTAAGGGCTGACTCAGTGGGCTCTTCTGAGCCAGTCAGTTACACTGTGATTCCAGGAGTTGATAAAACGCGTTTATTTCGGGCTGAAAAACACGTTTTGAAAAGTGTTCTGTTCCTTCCCTATAACTTACATGTTGGTGACCAAAGTTGCCAAAACGTGTTTATTTGTGCTTAAAAACACGTTTTGACAACTTCTGCACACTGGGGTTAAGGGCTGACTCAGTGGGCTCTTCTGAGCCAGTCAGTTACACTGTGATTCCAAGGGTTGAGAAAACGCGTTTATTTCGGGCTGAAAAACACGTTTTGAAAAGTGTTCTGTTCCTGCCCTATAACTTACATGTTGGTGACCAAAGTTGCCAAAACGTGTTTATTTGTGCTGAAAAACACGTTTTGACAACTTCTGCACACTGGGGTTAAGGGCTGACTCAGTGGGCTCTTCTGAGCCAGTCAGTTACACTGTGATTCCAAGAGTTGAGAAAACGCGTTTATTTCGGGCTGAAAAACACGTTTTGAAAAGTGTTCTGTTCCTGCCCTATAACTTACATGTTGTTGACCAAAGTTGCCAAAACGTGTTTATTTGTGCTGAAAAACACGTTTTGACAACTTCTGCACACTGGGGTTAAGGGCTGACTCAGTGGGCTCTTCTGAGCCAGTCAGTTACACTGTGATTCCAGGAGTTGAGAAAACGCGTTTATTTCGGGCTGAAAAACACGTTTTGAAAAGTGTTCTGTTCCTGCCCTATAACTTACATGTTGTTGACCAAAGTTGCCAAAACGTGTTTATTTGTGCTGAAAAACACGTTTTGACAACTTCTGCACGCTGGGGTTAAGGGCTGAATCAGTGGGCTCTTCTGAGCCAGTCAGTTACACTGTGATTCCAGGAGTTGAGAAAACGCGTTTATTTCGGGCTGAAAAACACGTTTTGAAAAGTGTTCTGTTCCTGCCCTATAACTTACATGTTGTTGACCAAAGTTGCCAAAACGTGTTTATTTGTGCTGAAAAACACGTTTTGACAACTTCTGCACACTGGGGTTAAGGGCTGACTCAGTGGGCTCTTCTGAGCCAGTCAGTTACACTGTGATTCCAGGAGTTGAGAAAACGCGTTTATTTCGGGCTGAAAAACACGTTTTGAAAAGTGTTCTGTTCCTGCCCTATAACTTACATGTTGGTGACCAAAGTTGCCAAAACGTGTTTATTTGTGCTGAAAAACACGTTTTGACAACTTCTGCACACTGGGGTTAAGGGCTGAATCAGTGGGCTCTTCTGAGCCAGTCAGTTACACTGTGATTCCAAGAGTTGAGAAAACGCGTTTATTTCGGGCTGAAAACACGTTTTGAAAAGTGTTCTGTTCCTGCCCTATAACTTACATGTTGTTGACCAAAGTTGCCAAAACGTGTTTATTTGTGCTGAAAAACACGTTTTGACAACTTCTGCACACTGGGGTTAAGGGCTGACTCAGTGGGCTCTTCTGAGCCAGTCAGTTACACTGTGATTCCAAGGGTTGAGAAAACGCGTTTATTTCGGGCTGAAAAACACGTTTTGAAAAGTGTTCTGTTCCTGCCCTATAACTTACATGTTGGTGACCAAAGTTGCCAAAACGTGTTTATTTGTGCTGAAAAACACGTTTTGACAACTTCTGCACACTGGGGTTAAGGGCTGAATCAGTGGGCTCTTCTGAGCCAGTCAGTTACACTGTGATTCCAAGAGTTGAGAAAACGCGTTTATTTCGGGCTGAAAAACACGTTTTGAAAAGTGTTCTGTTCCTGCCCTATAACTTACATGTTGTTGACCAAAGTTGCCAAAACGTGTTTATTTGTGCTGAAAAACACGTTTTGACAACTTCTGCACACTGGGGTTAAGGGCTGACTCAGTGGGCTCTTCTGAGCCAGTCAGTTACACTGTGATTCCAAGGGTTGAGAAAACGCGTTTATTTCGGGCTGAAAAACACGTTTTGAAAAGTGTTCTGTTCCTGCCCTATAACTTACATGTTGGTGACCAAAGTTGCCAAAACGTGTTTATTTGTGCTTAAAAACACGTTTTGACAACTTCTGCACACTGGGGTTAAGGGCTGACTCAGTGGGCTCTTCTGAGCCAGTCAGTTACACTGTGATTCAAAGGGTTGAGAAAACGCGTTTATTTCGGGCTGAAAAACACGTTTTGAAAAGTGTTCTGTTCCTGCCCTATAACTTACATGTTGTTGACCAAAGTTGCCAAAACGTGTTTATTTGTGCTGAAAAACACGTTTTGACAACTTCTGCACACTGGGGTTAAGGGCTGACTCAGTGGGCTCTTCTGAGCCAGTCAGTTACACTGTGATTCCAAGGGTTGAGAAAACGCGTTTATTTCGGGCTGAAAAACACATTTTGAAAAGTGTTCTGTTCCTGCCCTATAACTTACATGTTGGTGACCAAAGTTGCCAAAACGTGTTTATTTGTGCTGAAAAACACGTTTTGACAACTTCTGCACACTGGGGTTAAGGGCTGACTCAGTGGGCTCTTCTGAGCCAGTCAGTTACACTGTGATTCCAGGAGTTGAGAAAACGCGTTTATTTCGGGCTGAAAAACACGTTTTGAAAAGTGTTCTGTTCCTGCCCTATAACTTACATGTTGGTGACCAAAGTTGCCAAAACGTGTTTATTTGTGCTGAAAAACACGTTTTGACAACTTCTGCACACTGGGGTTAAGGGCTGAATCAGTGGGCTCTTCTGAGCCAGTCAGTTACACTGTGATTCCAAGAGTTGAGAAAACGCGTTTATTTCGGGCTGAAAAACACGTTTTGAAAAGTGTTCTGTTCCTGCCCTATAACTTACATGTTGTTGACCAAAGTTGCCAAAACGTGTTTATTTGTGCTGAAAAACACGTTTTGACAACTTCTGCACACTGGGGTTAAGGGCTGACTCAGTGGGCTCTTCTGAGCCAGTCAGTTACACTGTGATTCCAAGGGTTGAGAAAACGCGTTTATTTCGGGCTGAAAAACACGTTTTGAAAAGTGTTCTGTTCCTGCCCTATAACTTACATGTTGGTGACCAAAGTTGCCAAAACGTGTTTATTTGTGCTGAAAAACACGTTTTGACAACTTCTGCACACTGGGGTTAAGGGCTGAATCAGTGGGCTCTTCTGAGCCAGTCAGTTACACTGTGATTCCAAGAGTTGAGAAAACGCGTTTATTTCGGGCTGAAAAACACGTTTTGAAAAGTGTTCTGTTCCTGCCCTATAACTTACATGTTGTTGACCAAAGTTGCCAAAACGTGTTTATTTGTGCTGAAAAACACGTTTTGACAACTTCTGCACACTGGGGTTAAGGGCTGACTCAGTGGGCTCTTCTGAGCCAGTCAGTTACACTGTGATTCCAAGGGTTGAGAAAACGCGTTTATTTCGGGCTGAAAAACACGTTTTGAAAAGTGTTCTGTTCCTGCCCTATAACTTACATGTTGGTGACCAAAGTTGCCAAAACGTGTTTATTTGTGCTTAAAAACACGTTTTGACAACTTCTGCACACTGGGGTTAAGGGCTGACTCAGTGGGCTCTTCTGAGCCAGTCAGTTACACTGTGATTCAAAGGGTTGAGAAAACGCGTTTATTTCGGGCTGAAAAACACGTTTTGAAAAGTGTTCTGTTCCTGCCCTATAACTTACATGTTGTTGACCAAAGTTGCCAAAACGTGTTTATTTGTGCTGAAAAACACGTTTTGACAACTTCTGCACACTGGGGTTAAGGGCTGACTCAGTGGGCTCTTCTGAGCCAGTCAGTTACACTGTGATTCCAAGAGTTGAGAAAACGCGTTTATTTCGGGCTGAAAAACACGTTTTGAAAAGTGTTCTGTTCCTGCCCTATAACTTACATGTTGTTGACCAAAGTTGCCAAAACGTGTTTATTTGTGCTGAAAAACACGTTTTGACAACTTCTGCACACTGGGGTTAAGGGCTGACTCAGTGGGCTCTTCTGAGCCAGTCAGTTACACTGTGATTCCAGGAGTTGAGAAAACGCGTTTATTTCGGGCTGAAAAACACGTTTTGAAAAGTGTTCTGTTCCTGCCCTATAACTTACATGTTGGTGACCAAAGTTGCCAAAACGTGTTTATTTGTGCTGAAAAACACGTTTTGACAACTTCTGCACACTGGGGTTAAGGGCTGACTCAGTGGGCTCTTCTGAGCCAGTCAGTTACACTGTGATTCCAAGGGTTGAGAAAACGCGTTTATTTCGGGCTGAAAAACACGTTTTGAAAAGTGTTCTGTTCCTGCCCTATAACTTACATGTTGTTGACCAAAGTTGCCAAAACGTGTTTATTTGTGCTGAAAAACACGTTTTGACAACTTCTGCACAATGGGGTTAAGGGCTGACTCAGTGGGCTCTTCTGAGCCAGTCAGTTACACTGTGATTCCAAGAGTTGAGAAAACGCGTTTATTTCGGGCTGAAAAACACGTTTTGAAAAGTGTTCTGTTCCTGCCCTACAACTTACATGTTGTTGACCAAAGTTGCCAAAACGTTTTTATTTGTGCTGAAAAACACGTTTTGACAACTTCTGCACACTGGGGTTAAGGGATGACTCAGTGGGCTCTTCTGAGCCAGTCAGTTACACTGTGATTCCAAGGGTTGAGAAAACGCGTTTATTTCGGGCTGAAAAACACGTTTTGAAAAGTGTTCTGTTCCTGCCCTATAACTTACATGTTGTTGACCAAAGTTGCCAAAACGTGTTTATTTGTGCTGAAAAACACGTTTTGACAACTTCTGCACACTGGGGTTAAGGGCTGACTCAGTGGGCTCTTCTGAGCCAGTCAGTTACACTGTGATTCCAGGAGTTGAGAAAACGCGTTTATTTCGGGCTGAAAAACACGTTTTGAAAAGTGTTCTGTTCCTGCCCTATAACTTACATGTTGTTGACCAAAGTTGCCAAAACGTGTTTATTTGTGCTGAAAAACACGTTTTGACAACTTCTGCACACTGGGGTTAAGGGCTGACTCAGTGGGCTCTTCTGAGCCAGTCAGTTACACTGTGATTCCAGGAGTTGAGAAAACGCGTTTATTTCGGGCTGAAAAACACGTTTTGAAAAGTGTTCTGTTCCTGCCCTATAACTTACATGTTGGTGACCAAAGTTGCCAAAACGTGTTTATTTGTGCTGAAAAACACGTTTTGACAACTTCTGCACACTGGGGTTAAGGGCTGAATCAGTGGGCTCTTCTGAGCCAGTCAGTTACACTGTGATTCCAAGAGTTGAGAAAACGCGTTTATTTCTGGCTGAAAAACACGTTTTGAAAAGTGTTCTGTTCCTGCCCTATAACTTACATGTTGTTGACCAAAGTTGCCAAAACGTGTTTATTTGTGCTGAAAAACACGTTTTGACAACTTCTGCACACTGGGGTTAAGGGCTGACTCAGTGGGCTCTTCTGAGCCAGTCAGTTACACTGTGATTCCAAGGGTTGAGAAAACGCGTTTATTTCGGGCTGAAAAACACGTTTTGAAAAGTGTTCTGTTCCTGCCCTATAACTTACATGTTGGTGACCAAAGTTGCCAAAACGTGTTTATTTGTGCTGAAAAACACGTTTTGACAACTTCTGCACACTGGGGTTAAGGGCTGAATCAGTGGGCTCTTCTGAGCCAGTCAGTTACACTGTGATTCCAAGAGTTGAGAAAACGCGTTTATTTCGGGCTGAAAAACACGTTTTGAAAAGTGTTCTGTTCCTGCCCTATAACTTACATGTTGTTGACCAAAGTTGCCAAAACGTGTTTATTTGTGCTGAAAAACACGTTTTGACAACTTCTGCACACTGGGGTTAAGGGCTGACTCAGTGGGCTCTTCTGAGCCAGTCAGTTACACTGTGATTCCAAGGGTTGAGAAAACGCGTTTATTTCGGGCTGAAAAACACGTTTTGAAAAGTGTTCTGTTCCTGCCCTATAACTTACATGTTGTTGACCAAAGTTGCCAAAACGTGTTTATTTGTGCTGAAAAACACGTTTTGACAACTTCTGCACAATGGGGTTAAGGGCTGACTCAGTGGGCTCTTCTGAGCCAGTCAGTTACACTGTGATTCCAGGAGTTGAGAAAACGCGTTTATTTCGGGCTGAAAAACACGTTTTGAAAA
Source organism: Lepisosteus platostomus (assembly GCF_059453375.1). Taxonomy (NCBI): domain Eukaryota; kingdom Metazoa; phylum Chordata; class Actinopteri; order Semionotiformes; family Lepisosteidae; genus Lepisosteus; species Lepisosteus platostomus. The sequence goes on from NW_028291695.1 coordinate 253,551, forward strand.
GTGTTCTGTTCCTGCCCTATAACTTACATGTTGTTGACCAAAGTTGCCAAAACGTGTTTATTTGTGCTGAAAAACACGTTTTGACAACTTCTGCACACTGGGGTTAAGGGCTGACTCAGTGGGCTCTTCTGAGCCAGTCAGTTACACTGTGATTCCAGGAGTTGAGAAAACGCGTTTATTTCGGGCTGAAAAACACGTTTTGAAAAGTGTTCTGTTCCTGCCCTATAACTTACATGTTGGTGACCAAAGTTGCCAAAACGTGTTTATTTGTGCTTAAAAACACGTTTTGACAACTTCTGCACACTGGGGTTAAGGGCTGACTCAGTGGGCTCTTCTGAGCCAGTCAGTTACACTGTGATTCCAAGGGTTGAGAAAACGCGTTTATTTCGGGCTGAAAAACACGTTTTGAAAAGTGTTCTGTTCCTGCCCTATAACTTACATGTTGGTGACCAAAGTTGCCAAAACGTGTTTATTTGTGCTGAAAAACACGTTTTGACAACTTCTGCACACTGGGGTTAAGGGCTGACTCAGTGGGCTCTTCTGAGCCAGTCAGTTACACTGTGATTCCAAGAGTTGAGAAAACGCGTTTATTTCGGGCTGAAAAACACGTTTTGAAAAGTGTTCTGTTCCTGCCCTATAACTTACATGTTGGTGACCAAAGTTGCCAAAACGTGTTTATTTGTGCTGAAAAACACGTTTTGACAACTTCTGCACACTGGGGTTAAGGGCTGACTCAGTGGGCTCTTCTGAGCCAGTCAGTTACACTGTGATTCCAGGAGTTGAGAAAACGCGTTTATTTCGGGCTGAAAAACACGTTTTGAAAAGTGTTCTGTTCCTGCCCTATAACTTACATGTTGGTGACCAAAGTTGCCAAAACGTGTTTATTTGTGCTGAAAAACACGTTTTGACAACTTCTGCACACTGGGGTTAAGGGCTGACTCAGTGGGCTCTTCTGAGCCAGTCAGTTACACTGTGATTCCAAGAGTTGAGAAAACGCGTTTATTTCGGGCTGAAAAACACGTTTTGAAAAGTGTTCTGTTCCTGCCCTATAACTTACATGTTGGTGACCAAAGTTGCCAAAACGTGTTTATTTGTGCTGAAAAACACGTTTTGACAACTTCTGCACACTGGGGTTAAGGGCTGAATCAGTGGGCTCTTCTGAGCCAGTCAGTTACACTGTGATTCCAGGAGTTGAGAAAACGCGTTTATTTCGGGCTGAAAAACACGTTTTGAAAAGTGTTCTGTTCCTGCCCTATAACTTACATGTTGTTGACCAAAGTTGCCAAAACGTGTTTATTTGTGCTGAAAAACACGTTTTGACAACTTCTGCACACTGGGGTTAAGGGCTGAATAAGTGGGCTCTTCTGAGCCAGTCAGTTACACTGTGATTCCAGGAGTTGAGAAAACGCGTTTATTTCGGGCTGAAAAACACGTTTTGAAAAGTGTTCTGTTCCTGCCCTATAACTTACATGTTGGTGACCAAAGTTGCCAAAACGTGTTTATTTGTGCTTAAAAACACGTTTTGACAACTTCTGCACACTGGGGTTAAGGGCTGACTCAGTGGGCTCTTCTGAGCCAGTCAGTTACACTGTGATTCCAAGGGTTGAGAAAACGCGTTTATTTCGGGCTGAAAAACACGTTTTGAAAAGTGTTCTGTTCCTGCCCTATAACTTACATGTTGGTGACCAAAGTTGCCAAAACGTGTTTATTTGTGCTGAAAAACACGTTTTGACAACTTCTGCACACTGGGTTTAAGGGCTGACTCAGTGGGCTCTTCTGAGCCAGTCAGTTACACTGTGATTCCAAGAGTTGAGAAAACGCGTTTATTTCGGGCTGAAAAACACGTTTTGAAAAGTGTTCTGTTCCTGCCCTATAACTTACATGTTGTTGACCAAAGTTGCCAAAACGTGTTTATTTGTGCTGAAAAACACGTTTTGACAACTTCTGCACACTGGGGTTAAGGGCTGACTCAGTGGGCTCTTCTGAGCCAGTCAGTTACACTGTGATTCCAGGAGTTGAGAAAACGCGTTTATTTCGGGCTGAAAAACACGTTTTGAAAAGTGTTCTGTTCCTGCCCTATAACTTACATGTTGGTGACCAAAGTTGCCAAAACGTGTTTATTTGTGCTGAAAAACACGTTTTGACAACTTCTGCACACTGGGGTTAAGGGATGAATCAGTGGGCTCTTCTGAGCCAGTCAGTTACACTGTGATTCCAAGAGTTGAGAAAACGCGTTTATTTCGGGCTGAAAAACACGTTTTGAAAAGTGTTCTGTTCCTGCCCTATAACTTACATGTTGGTGACCAAAGTTGCCAAAACGTGTTTATTTGTGCTGAAAAACACGTTTTGACAACTTCTGCACACTGGGGTTAAGGGCTGAATCAGTGGGCTCTTCTGAGCCAGTCAGTTACACTGTGATTCCAAGAGTTGAGAAAACGCGTTTATTTCTGGCTGAAAAACACGTTTTGAAAAGTGTTCTGTTCCTGCCCTATAACTTACATGTTGTTGACCAAAGTTGCCAAAACGTGTTTATTTGTGCTGAAAAACACGTTTTGACAACTTCTGCACACTGGGGTTAAGGGCTGACTCAGTGGGCTCTTCTGAGCCAGTCAGTTACACTGTGATTCCAAGGGTTGAGAAAACGCGTTTATTTCGGGCTGAAAAACACGTTTTGAAAAGTGTTCTGTTCCTGCCCTATAACTTACATGTTGGTGACCAAAGTTGCCAAAACGTGTTTATTTGTGCTGAAAAACACGTTTTGACAACTTCTGCACACTGGGGTTAAGGGCTGAATCAGTGGGCTCTTCTGAGCCAGTCAGTTACACTGTGATTCCAAGAGTTGAGAAAACGCGTTTATTTCGGGCTGAAAAACACGTTTTGAAAAGTGTTCTGTTCCTGCCCTATAACTTACATGTTGTTGACCAAAGTTGCCAAAACGTGTTTATTTGTGCTGAAAAACACGTTTTGACAACTTCTGCACACTGGGGTTAAGGGCTGACTCAGTGGGCTCTTCTGAGCCAGTCAGTTACACTGTGATTCCAAGGGTTGAGAAAACGCGTTTATTTCGGGCTGAAAAACACGTTTTGAAAAGTGTTCTGTTCCTGCCCTATAACTTACATGTTGTTGACCAAAGTTGCCAAAACGTGTTTATTTGTGCTGAAAAACACGTTTTGACAACTTCTGCACAATGGGGTTAAGGGCTGACTCAGTGGGCTCTTCTGAGCCAGTCAGTTACACTGTGATTCCAGGAGTTGAGAAAACGCGTTTATTTCGGGCTGAAAAACACGTTTTGAAAAGTGTTCTGTTCCTGCCCTATAACTTACATGTTGTTGACCAAAGTTGCCAAAACGTGTTTATTTGTGCTGAAAAACACGTTTTGACAACTTCTGCACACTGGGGTTAAGGGCTGACTCAGTGGGCTCTTCTGAGCCAGTCAGTTACACTGTGATTCCAGGAGTTGAGAAAACGCGTTTATTTCGGGCTGAAAAACACGTTTTGAAAAGTGTTCTGTTCCTGCCCTATAACTTACATGTTGGTGACCAAAGTTGCCAAAACGTGTTTATTTGTGCTTAAAAACACGTTTTGACAACTTCTGCACACTGGGGTTAAGGGCTGACTCAGTGGGCTCTTCTGAGCCAGTCAGTTACACTGTGATTCCAAGGGTTGAGAAAACGCGTTTATTTCGGGCTGAAAAACACGTTTTGAAAAGTGTTCTGTTCCTGCCCTATAACTTACATGTTGGTGACCAAAGTTGCCAAAACGTGTTTATTTGTGCTGAAAAACACGTTTTGACAACTTCTGCACACTGGGGTTAAGGGCTGACTCAGTGGGCTCTTCTGAGCCAGTCAGTTACACTGTGATTCCAAGAGTTGAGAAAACGCGTTTATTTCGGGCTGAAAAACACGTTTTGAAAAGTGTTCTGTTCCTGCCCTATAACTTACATGTTGGTGACCAAAGTTGCCAAAACGTGTTTATTTGTGCTGAAAAACACGTTTTGACAACTTCTGCACACTGGGGTTAAGGGCTGACTCAGTGGGCTCTTCTGAGCCAGTCAGTTACACTGTGATTCCAGGAGTTGAGAAAACGCGTTTATTTCGGGCTGAAAAACACGTTTTGAAAAGTGTTCTGTTCCTGCCCTATAACTTACATGTTGGTGACCAAAGTTGCCAAAACGTGTTTATTTGTGCTGAAAAACACGTTTTGACAACTTCTGCACACTGGGGTTAAGGGCTGACTCAGTGGGCTCTTCTGAGCCAGTCAGTTACACTGTGATTCCAAGAGTTGAGAAAACGCGTTTATTTCGGGCTGAAAAACACGTTTTGAAAAGTGTTCTGTTCCTGCCCTATAACTTACATGTTGGTGACCAAAGTTGCCAAAACGTGTTTATTTGTGCTGAAAAACACGTTTTGACAACTTCTGCACACTGGGGTTAAGGGCTGAATCAGTGGGCTCTTCTGAGCCAGTCAGTTACACTGTGATTCCAGGAGTTGAGAAAACGCGTTTATTTCGGGCTGAAAAACACGTTTTGAAAAGTGTTCTGTTCCTGCCCTATAACTTACATGTTGTTGACCAAAGTTGCCAAAACGTGTTTATTTGTGCTGAAAAACACGTTTTGACAACTTCTGCACACTGGGGTTAAGGGCTGACTAAGTGGGCTCTTCTGAGCCAGTCAGTTACACTGTGATTCCAGGAGTTGAGAAAACGCGTTTATTTCGGGCTGAAAAACACGTTTTGAAAAGTGTTCTGTTCCTGCCCTATAACTTACATGTTGGTGACCAAAGTTGCCAAAACGTGTTTATTTGTGCTTAAAAACACGTTTTGACAACTTCTGCACACTGGGGTTAAGGGCTGACTCAGTGGGCTCTTCTGAGCCAGTCAGTTACACTGTGATTCCAAGGGTTGAGAAAACGCGTTTATTTCGGGCTGAAAAACACGTTTTGAAAAGTGTTCTGTTCCTGCCCTATAACTTACATGTTGGTGACCAAAGTTGCCAAAACGTGTTTATTTGTGCTGAAAAACACGTTTTGACAACTTCTGCACACTGGGTTTAAGGGCTGACTCAGTGGGCTCTTCTGAGCCAGTCAGTTACACTGTGATTCCAAGAGTTGAGAAAACGCGTTTATTTCGGGCTGAAAAACACGTTTTGAAAAGTGTTCTGTTCCTGCCCTATAACTTACATGTTGTTGACCAAAGTTGCCAAAACGTGTTTATTTGTGCTGAAAAACACGTTTTGACAACTTCTGCACACTGGGGTTAAGGGCTGACTCAGTGGGCTCTTCTGAGCCAGTCAGTTACACTGTGATTCCAGGAGTTGAGAAAACGCGTTTATTTCGGGCTGAAAAACACGTTTTGAAAAGTGTTCTGTTCCTGCCCTATAACTTACATGTTGGTGACCAAAGTTGCCAAAACGTGTTTATTTGTGCTGAAAAACACGTTTTGACAACTTCTGCACACTGGGGTTAAGGGATGAATCAGTGGGCTCTTCTGAGCCAGTCAGTTACACTGTGATTCCAAGAGTTGAGAAAACGCGTTTATTTCGGGCTGAAAAACACGTTTTGAAAAGTGTTCTGTTCCTGCCCTATAACTTACATGTTGGTGACCAAAGTTGCCAAAACGTGTTTATTTGTGCTGAAAAACACGTTTTGACAACTTCTGCACACTGGGGTTAAGGGCTGAATCAGTGGGCTCTTCTGAGCCAGTCAGTTACACTGTGATTCCAAGAGTTGAGAAAACGCGTTTATTTCTGGCTGAAAAACACGTTTTGAAAAGTGTTCTGTTCCTGCCCTATAACTTACATGTTGTTGACCAAAGTTGCCAAAACGTGTTTATTTGTGCTGAAAAACACGTTTTGACAACTTCTGCACACTGGGGTTAAGGGCTGACTCAGTGGGCTCTTCTGAGCCAGTCAGTTACACTGTGATTCCAAGGGTTGAGAAAACGCGTTTATTTCGGGCTGAAAAACACGTTTTGAAAAGTGTTCTGTTCCTGCCCTATAACTTACATGTTGGTGACCAAAGTTGCCAAAACGTGTTTATTTGTGCTGAAAAACACGTTTTGACAACTTCTGCACACTGGGGTTAAGGGCTGAATCAGTGGGCTCTTCTGAGCCAGTCAGTTACACTGTGATTCCAAGAGTTGAGAAAACGCGTTTATTTCGGGCTGAAAAACACGTTTTGAAAAGTGTTCTGTTCCTGCCCTATAACTTACATGTTGTTGACCAAAGTTGCCAAAACGTGTTTATTTGTGCTGAAAAACACGTTTTGACAACTTCTGCACACTGGGGTTAAGGGCTGACTCAGTGGGCTCTTCTGAGCCAGTCAGTTACACTGTGATTCCAAGGGTTGAGAAAACGCGTTTATTTCGGGCTGAAAAACACGTTTTGAAAAGTGTTCTGTTCCTGCCCTATAACTTACATGTTGTTGACCAAAGTTGCCAAAACGTGTTTATTTGTGCTGAAAAACACGTTTTGACAACTTCTGCACAATGGGGTTAAGGGCTGACTCAGTGGGCTCTTCTGAGCCAGTCAGTTACACTGTGATTCCAGGAGTTGAGAAAACGCGTTTATTTCGGGCTGAAAAACACGTTTTGAAAAGTGTTCTGTTCCTGCCCTATAACTTACATGTTGTTGACCAAAGTTGCCAAAACGTGTTTATTTGTGCTGAAAAACACGTTTTGACAACTTCTGCACACTGGGGTTAAGGGCTGACTCAGTGGGCTCTTCTGAGCCAGTCAGTTACACTGTGATTCCAGGAGTTGAGAAAACGCGTTTATTTCGGGCTGAAAAACACGTTTTGAAAAGTGTTCTGTTCCTGCCCTATAACTTACATGTTGGTGACCAAAGTTGCCAAAACGTGTTTATTTGTGCTTAAAAACACGTTTTGACAACTTCTGCACACTGGGGTTAAGGGCTGACTCAGTGGGCTCTTCTGAGCCAGTCAGTTACACTGTGATTCCAAGGGTTGAGAAAACGCGTTTATTTCGGGCTGAAAAACACGTTTTGAAAAGTGTTCTGTTCCTGCCCTATAACTTACATGTTGGTGACCAAAGTTGCCAAAACGTGTTTATTTGTGCTGAAAAACACGTTTTGACAACTTCTGCACACTGGGGTTAAGGGCTGACTCAGTGGGCTCTTCTGAGCCAGTCAGTTACACTGTGATTCCAAGAGTTGAGAAAACGCGTTTATTTCGGGCTGAAAAACACGTTTTGAAAAGTGTTCTGTTCCTGCCCTATAACTTACATGTTGGTGACCAAAGTTGCCAAAACGTGTTTATTTGTGCTGAAAAACACGTTTTGACAACTTCTGCACACTGGGGTTAAGGGCTGACTCAGTGGGCTCTTCTGAGCCAGTCAGTTACACTGTGATTCCAGGAGTTGAGAAAACGCGTTTATTTCGGGCTGAAAAACACGTTTTGAAAAGTGTTCTGTTCCTGCCCTATAACTTACATGTTGGTGACCAAAGTTGCCAAAACGTGTTTATTTGTGCTGAAAAACACGTTTTGACAACTTCTGCACACTGGGGTTAAGGGCTGACTCAGTGGGCTCTTCTGAGCCAGTCAGTTACACTGTGATTCCAAGAGTTGAGAAAACGCGTTTATTTCGGGCTGAAAAACACGTTTTGAAAAGTGTTCTGTTCCTGCCCTATAACTTACATGTTGGTGACCAAAGTTGCCAAAACGTGTTTATTTGTGCTGAAAAACACGTTTTGACAACTTCTGCACACTGGGGTTAAGGGCTGAATCAGTGGGCTCTTCTGAGCCAGTCAGTTACACTGTGATTCCAGGAGTTGAGAAAACGCGTTTATTTCGGGCTGAAAAACACGTTTTGAAAAGTGTTCTGTTCCTGCCCTATAACTTACATGTTGTTGACCAAAGTTGCCAAAACGTGTTTATTTGTGCTGAAAAACACGTTTTGACAACTTCTGCACACTGGGGTTAAGGGCTGACTCAGTGGGCTCTTCTGAGCCAGTCAGTTACACTGTGATTCCAGGAGTTGAGAAAACGCGTTTATTTCGGGCTGAAAAACACGTTTTGAAAAGTGTTCTGTTCCTACCCTATAACTTACATGTTGGTGACCAAAGTTGCCAAAACGTGTTTATTTGTGCTTAAAAACACGTTTTGACAACTTCTGCACACTGGGGTTAAGGGCTGACTCAGTGGGCTCTTCTGAGCCAGTCAGTTACACTGTGATTCCAAGGGTTGAGAAAACGCGTTTATTTCGGGCTGAAAAACACGTTTTGAAAAGTGTTCTGTTCCTGCCCTATAACTTACATGTTGGTGACCAAAGTTGCCAAAACGTGTTTATTTGTGCTGAAAAACACGTTTTGACAACTTCTGCACACTGGGTTTAAGGGCTGACTCAGTGGGCTCTTCTGAGCCAGTCAGTTACACTGTGATTCCAAGAGTTGAGAAAACGCGTTTATTTCGGGCTGAAAAACACGTTTTGAAAAGTGTTCTGTTCCTGCCCTATAACTTACATGTTGTTGACCAAAGTTGCCAAAACGTGTTTATTTGTGCTGAAAAACACGTTTTGACAACTTCTGCACACTGGGGTTAAGGGCTGACTCAGTGGGCTCTTCTGAGCCAGTCAGTTACACTGTGATTCCAGGAGTTGAGAAAACGCGTTTATTTCGGGCTGAAAAACACGTTTTGAAAAGTGTTCTGTTCCTGCCCTATAACTTACATGTTGGTGACCAAAGTTGCCAAAACGTGTTTATTTGTGCTGAAAAACACGTTTTGACAACTTCTGCACACTGGGGTTAAGGGCTGAATCAGTGGGCTCTTCTGAGCCAGTCAGTTACACTGTGATTCCAAGAGTTGAGAAAACGCGTTTATTTCGGGCTGAAAAACACGTTTTGAAAAGTGTTCTGTTCCTGCCCTATAACTTACATGTTGGTGACCAAAGTTGCCAAAACGTGTTTATTTGTGCTTAAAAACACGTTTTGACAACTTCTGCACACTGGGGTTAAGGGCTGACTCAGTGGGCTCTTCTGAGCCAGTCAGTTACACTGTGATTCCAAGGGTTGAGAAAACGCGTTTATTTCGGGCTGAAAAACACGTTTTGAAAAGTGTTCTGTTCCTGCCCTATAACTTACATGTTGTTGACCAAAGTTGCCAAAACGTGTTTATTTGTGCTGAAAAACACGTTTTGACAACTTCTGCACACTGGGGTTAAGGGCTGACTCATTGGGCTCTTCTGAGCCAGTCAGTTACACTGTGATTCCAAGGGTTGAGAAAACGCGTTTATTTCGGGCTGAAAAACACGTTTTGAAAAGTGTTCTGTTCCTGCCCTATAACTTACATGTTGTTGACCAAAGTTGCCAAAACGTGTTTATTTGTGCTGAAAAACACGTTTTGACAACTTCTGCACACTGGGGTTAAGGGCTGACTCAGTGGGCTCTTCTGAGCCAGTCAGTTACACTGTGATTCCAGGAGTTGAGAAAACGCGTTTATTTCGGGCTGAAAAACACGTTTTGAAAAGTGTTCTGTTCCTGCCCTATAACTTACATGTTGTTGACCAAAGTTGCCAAAACGTGTTTATTTGTGCTGAAAAACACGTTTTGACAACTTCTGAACACTGGGGTTAAGGGCTGACTCAGTGGGCTCTTCTGAGCCAGTCAGTTACACTGTGATTCCAGGAGTTGAGAAAACGCGTTTATTTCGGGCTGAAAAACACGTTTTGAAAAGTGTTCTGTTCCTGCCCTATAACTTACATGTTGGTGACCAAAGTTGCCAAAACGTGTTTATTTGTGCTGAAAAACACGTTTTGACAACTTCTGCACACTGGGGTTAAGGGCTGAATCAGTGGGCTCTTCTGAGCCAGTCAGTTACACTGTGATTCCAAGAGTTGAGAAAACGCGTTTATTTCGGGCTGAAAAACACGTTTTGAAAATGTTCTGTTCCTGCCCTATAACTTACATGTTGGTGACCAAAGTTGCCAAAACGTGTTTATTTGTGCTTAAAAACACGTTTTGACAACTTCTGCACACTGGGGTTAAGGGCTGACTCAGTGGGCTCTTCTGAGCCAGTCAGTTACACTGTGATTCCAAGGGTTGAGAAAACGCGTTTATTTCGGGCTGAAAAACACGTTTTGAAAAGTGTTCTGTTCCTGCCCTATAACTTACATGTTGTTGACCAAAGTTGCCAAAACGTGTTTATTTGTGCTGAAAAACACGTTTTGACAACTTCTGCACACTGGGGTTAAGGGCTGACTCATTGGGCTCTTCTGAGCCAGTCAGTTACACTGTGATTCCAAGGGTTGAGAAAACGCGTTTATTTCGGGCTGAAAAACACGTTTTGAAAAGTGTTCTGTTCCTGCCCTATAACTTACATGTTGTTGACCAAAGTTGCCAAAACGTGTTTATTTGTGCTGAAAAACACGTTTTGACAACTTCTGCACACTGGGGTTAAGGGCTGACTCAGTGGGCTCTTCTGAGCCAGTCAGTTACACTGTGATTCCAAGAGTTGAGAAAACGCGTTTATTTCGGGCTGAAAAACACGTTTTGAAAAGTGTTCTGTTCCTGCCCTATAACTTACATGTTGGTGACCAAAGTTGCCAAAACGTGTTTATTTGTGCTTAAAAACACGTTTTGACAACTTCTGCACACTGGGGTTAAGGGCTGACTCAGTGGGCTCTTCTGAGCCAGTCAGTTACACTGTGATTCCAAGGGTTGAGAAAACGCGTTTATTTCGGGCTGAAAAACACGTTTTGAAAAGTGTTCTGTTCCTGCCCTATAACTTACATGTTGGTGACCAAAGTTGCCAAAACGTGTTTATTTGTGCTGAAAAACACGTTTTGACAACTTCTGCACACTGGGGTTAAGGGCTGACTCAGTGGGCTCTTCTGAGCCAGTCAGTTACACTGTGATTCCAAGAGTTGAGAAAACGCGTTTATTTCGGGCTGAAAAACACGTTTTGAAAAGTGTTCTGTTCCTGCCCTATAACTTACATGTTGTTGACCAAAGTTGCCAAAACGTGTTTATTTGTGCTGAAAAACACGTTTTGACAACTTCTGCACACTGGGGTTAAGGGCTGACTCAGTGGGCTCTTCTGAGCCAGTCAGTTACACTGTGATTCCAGGAGTTGAGAAAACGCGTTTATTTCGGGCTGAAAAACACGTTTTGAAAAGTGTTCTGTTCCTGCCCTATAACTTACATGTTGGTGACCAAAGTTGCCAAAACGTGTTTATTTGTGCTGAAAAACACGTTTTGACAACTTCTGCACACTGGGGTTAAGGGCTGAATCAGTGGGCTCTTCTGAGCCAGTCAGTTACACTGTGATTCCAAGAGTTGAGAAAACGCGTTTATTTCGAGCTGAAAAACACGTTTTGAAAAGTGTTCTGTTCCTGCCCTATAACTTACATGTTGTTGACCAAAGTTGCCAAAACGTGTTTATTGTGCTGAAAAACACGTTTTGACAACTTCTGCACACTGGGGTTAAGGGCTGACTCAGTGGGCTCTTCTGAGCCAGTCAGTTACACTGTGATTCCAAGGGTTGAGAAAACGCGTTTATTTCGGGCTGAAAAACACGTTTTGAAAAGTGTTCTGTTCCTGCCCTATAACTTACATGTTGGTGACCAAAGTTGCCAAAACGTGTTTATTTGTGCTGAAAAACACGTTTTGACAACTTCTGCACACTGGGGTTAAGGGCTGAATCAGTGGGCTCTTCTGAGCCAGTCAGTTACACTGTGATTCCAGGAGTTGAGAAAACGCGTTTATTTCGGGCTGAAAAACACGTTTTGAAAAGTGTTCTGTTCCTGCCCTATAACTTACATGTTGTTGACCAAAGTTGCCAAAACGTGTTTATTTGTGCTGAAAAACACGTTTTGACAACTTCTGCACACTGGGGTTAAGGGCTGACTCAGTGGGCTCTTCTGAGCCAGTCAGTTACACTGTGATTCCAGGAGTTGAGAAAACGCGTTTATTTCGGGCTGAAAAACACGTTTTGAAAAGTGTTCTGTTCCTGCCCTATAACTTACATGTTGGTGACCAAAGTTGCCAAAACGTGTTTATTTGTGCTTAAAAACACGTTTTGACAACTTCTGCACACTGGGGTTAAGGGCTGACTCAGTGGGCTCTTCTGAGCCAGTCAGTTACACTGTGATTCCAAGGGTTGAGAAAACGCGTTTATTTCGGGCTGAAAAACACGTTTTGAAAAGTGTTCTGTTCCTGCCCTATAACTTACATGTTGTTGACCAAAGTTGCCAAAACGTGTTTATTTGTGCTGAAAAACACGTTTTGACAACTTCTGCACACTGGGGTTAAGGGCTGACTCATTGGGCTCTTCTGAGCCAGTCAGTTACACTGTGATTCCAAGGGTTGAGAAAACGCGTTTATTTCGGGCTGAAAAACACGTTTTGAAAAGTGTTCTGTTCCTGCCCTATAACTTACATGTTGTTGACCAAAGTTGCCAAAACGTGTTTATTTGTGCTGAAAAACACGTTTTGACAACTTCTGCACACTGGGGTTAAGGGCTGACTCAGTGGGCTCTTCTGAGCCAGTCAGTTACACTGTGATTCCAAGAGTTGAGAAAACGCGTTTATTTCGGGCTGAAAAACACGTTTTGAAAAGTGTTCTGTTCCTGCCCTATAACTTACATGTTGGTGACCAAAGTTGCCAAAACGTGTTTATTTGTGCTGAAAAACACGTTTTGACAACTTCTGCACACTGGGGTTAAGGGCTGACTCAGTGGGCTCTTCTGAGCCAGTCAGTTACACTGTGATTCCAAGAGTTGAGAAAACGCGTTTATTTCGGGCTGAAAAACACGTTTTGAAAAGTGTTCTGTTCCTGCCCTATAACTTACATGTTGTTGACCAAAGTTGCCAAAACGTGTTTATTTGTGCTGAAAAACACGTTTTGACAACTTCTGCACACTGGGGTTAAGGGCTGACTCAGTGGGCTCTTCTGAGCCAGTCAGTTACACTGTGATTCCAAGAGTTGAGAAAACGCGTTTATTTCGGGCTGAAAAACACGTTTTGAAAAGTGTTCTGTTCCTGCCCTATAACTTACATGTTGTTGACCAAAGTTGCCAAAACGTGTTTATTTGTGCTGAAAAACACGTTTTGACAACTTCTGCACACTGGGGTTAAGGGCTGACTCATTGGGCTCTTCTGAGCCAGTCAGTTACACTGTGATTCCAAGGGTTGAGAAAACGCGTTTATTTCGGGCTGAAAAACACGTTTTGAAAAGTGTTCTGTTCCTGCCCTATAACTTACATGTTGTTGACCAAAGTTGCCAAAACGTGTTTATTTGTGCTGAAAAACACGTTTTGACAACTTCTGCACACTGGGGTTAAGGGCTGAATCAGTGGGCTCTTCTGAGCCAGTCAGTTACACTGTGATTCCAAGAGTTGAGAAAACGCGTTTATTTCGGGCTGAAAAACACGTTTTGAAAAGTGTTCTGTTCCTGCCCTATAACTTACATGTTGTTGACCAAAGTTGCCAAAACGTGTTTATTGTGCTGAAAAACACGTTTTGACAACTTCTGCACACTGGGGTTAAGGGCTGACTCAGTGGGCTCTTCTGAGCCAGTCAGTTACACTGTGATTCCAAGGGTTGAGAAAACGCGTTTATTTCGGGCTGAAAAACACGTTTTGAAAAGTGTTCTGTTCCTGCCCTATAACTTACATGTTGGTGACCAAAGTTGCCAAAACGTGTTTATTTGTGCTGAAAAACACGTTTTGACAACTTCTGCACACTGGGGTTAAGGGCTGAATCAGTGGGCTCTTCTGAGCCAGTCAGTTACACTGTGATTCCAAGAGTTGAGAAAACGCGTTTATTTCGGGCTGAAAAACACGTTTTGAAAAGTGTTCTGTTCCTGCCCTATAACTTACATGTTGTTGACCAAAGTTGCCAAAACGTGTTTATTTGTGCTGAAAAACACGTTTTGACAACTTCTGCACACTGGGGTTAAGGGCTGACTCAGTGGGCTCTTCTGAGCCAGTCAGTTACACTGTGATTCCAAGGGTTGAGAAAACGCGTTTATTTCGGGCTGAAAAACACGTTTTGAAAAGTGTTCTGTTCCTGCCCTATAACTTACATGTTGGTGACCAAAGTTGCCAAAACGTGTTTATTTGTGCTGAAAAACACGTTTTGACAACTTCTGCACACTGGGGTTAAGGGCTGAATCAGTGGGCTCTTCTGAGCCAGTCAGTTACACTGTGATTCCAAGAGTTGAGAAAACGCGTTTATTTCGGGCTGAAAAACACGTTTTGAAAAGTGTTCTGTTCCTGCCCTATAACTTACATGTTGTTGACCAAAGTTGCCAAAACGTGTTTATTTGTGCTGAAAAACACGTTTTGACAACTTCTGCACACTGGGGTTAAGGGCTGACTCAGTGGGCTCTTCTGAGCCAGTCAGTTACACTGTGATTCCAAGGGTTGAGAAAACGCGTTTATTTCGGGCTGAAAAACACGTTTTGAAAAGTGTTCTGTTCCTGCCCTATAACTTACATGTTGGTGACCAAAGTTGCCAAAACGTGTTTATTTGTGCTTAAAAACACGTTTTGACAACTTCTGCACACTGGGGTTAAGGGCTGACTCAGTGGGCTCTTCTGAGCCAGTCAGTTACACTGTGATTCCAAGAGTTGAGAAAACGCGTTTATTTCGGGCTGAAAAACACGTTTTGAAAAGTGTTCTGTTCCTGCCCTATAACTTACATGTTGGTGACCAAAGTTGCCAAAACGTGTTTATTTGTGCTTAAAAACATGTTTTGACAACTTCTGCACACTGGGGTTAAGGGCTGACTCAGTGGGCTCTTCTGAGCCAGTCAGTTACACTGTGATTCCAGGAGTTGAGAAAACGCGTTTATTTCGGGCTGAAAAACACGTTTTGAAAAGTGTTCTGTTCCTGCCCTATAACTTACATGTTGGTGACCAAAGTTGCCAAAACGTGTTTATTTGTGCTTAAAAACACGTTTTGACAACTTCTGCACACTGGGGTTAAGGGCTGACTCAGTGGGCTCTTCTGAGCCAGTCAGTTACACTGTGATTCCAAGGGTTGAGAAAACGCGTTTATTTCGGGCTGAAAAACACGTTTTGAAAAGTGTTCTGTTCCTGCCCTATAACTTACATGTTGGTGACCAAAGTTGCCAAAACGTGTTTATTTGTGCTGAAAAACACGTTTTGACAACTTCTGCACACTGGGGTTAAGGGCTGACTCAGTGGGCTCTTCTGAGCCAGTCAGTTACACTGTGATTCCAAGAGTTGAGAAAACGCGTTTATTTCGGGCTGAAAAACACGTTTTGAACAGTGTTCTGTTCCTGCCCTATAACTTACATGTTGTTGACCAAAGTTGCCAAAACGTGTTTATTTGTGCTGAAAAACACGTTTTGACAACTTCTGCACACTGGGGTTAAGGGCTGACTCAGTGGGCTCTTCTGAGCCAGTCAGTTACACTGTGATTCCAAGAGTTGAGAAAACGCGTTTATTTCGGGCTGAAAAACACGTTTTGAAAAGTGTTCTGTTCCTGCCCTATAACTTACATGTTGGTGACCAAAGTTGCCAAAACGTGTTTATTTGTGCTGAAAAACACGTTTTGACAACTTCTGCACACTGGGGTTAAGGGCTGAATCAGTGGGCTCTTCTGAGCCAGTCAGTTACACTGTGATTCCAAGAGTTGAGAAAACGCGTTTATTTCGGGCTGAAAAACACGTTTTGAAAAGTGTTCTGTTCCTGCCCTATAACTTACATGTTGTTGACCAAAGTTGCCAAAACGTGTTTATTTGTGCTGAAAAACACGTTTTGACAACTTCTGCACACTGGGGTTAAGGGCTGACTCAGTGGGCTCTTCTGAGCCAGTCAGTTACACTGTGATTCCAAGGGTTGAGAAAACGCGTTTATTTCAGGCTGAAAAACACGTTTTGAAAAGTGTTCTGTTCCTGCCCTATAACTTACATGTTGGTGACCAAAGTTGCCAAAACGTGTTTATTTGTGCTGAAAAACACGTTTTGACAACTTCTGCACACTGGGGTTAAGGGCTGAATCAGTGGGCTCTTCTGAGCCAGTCAGTTACACTGTGATTCCAGGAGTTGAGAAAACGCGTTTATTTCGGGCTGAAAAACACGTTTTGAAAAGTGTTCTGTTCCTGCCCTATAACTTACATGTTGTTGACCAAAGTTGCCAAAACGTGTTTATTTGTGCTGAAAAACACGTTTTGACAACTTCTGCACACTGGGGTTAAGGGCTGACTCAGTGGGCTCTTCTGAGCCAGTCAGTTACACTGTGATTCCAGGAGTTGAGAAAACGCGTTTATTTCGGGCTGAAAAACACGTTTTGAAAAGTGTTCTGTTCCTGCCCTATAACTTACATGTTGGTGACCAAAGTTGCCAAAACGTGTTTATTTGTGCTGAAAAACACGTTTTGACAACTTCTGCACACTGGGGTTAAGGGCTGAATCAGTGGGCTCTTCTGAGCCAGTCAGTTACACTGTGATTCCAAGAGTTGAGAAAACGCGTTTATTTCGGGCTGAAAAACACGTTTTGAAAAGTGTTCTGTTCCTGCCCTATAACTTACATGTTGTTGACCAAAGTTGCCAAAACGTTTTTATTTGTGCTGAAAAACACGTTTTGACAACTTCTGCACACTGGGGTTAAGGGCTGACTCAGTGGGCTCTTCTGAGCCAGTCAGTTACACTGTGATTCCAGGAGTTGAGAAAACGCGTTTATTTCGGGCTGAAAAACACGTTTTGAAAAGTGTTCTGTTCCTGCCCTATAACTTACATGTTGGTGACCAAAGTTGCCAAAACGTGTTTATTTGTGCTGAAAAACACGTTTTGACAACTTCTGCACACTGGGGTTAAGGGCTGAATCAGTGGGCTCTTCTGAGCCAGTCAGTTACACTGTGATTCCAAGAGTTGAGAAAACGCGT
Organism: Lepisosteus platostomus; assembly: GCF_059453375.1. NCBI lineage: Eukaryota > Metazoa > Chordata > Actinopteri > Semionotiformes > Lepisosteidae > Lepisosteus > Lepisosteus platostomus. Next base: position 270,409 of record NW_028291695.1, read on the forward strand.
TTATTTCGGGCTGAAAAACACGTTTTGAAAAGTGTTCTGTTCCTGCCCTATAACTTACATGTTGTTGACCAAAGTTGCCAAAACGTGTTTATTTGTGCTTAAAAACACGTTTTGACAACTTCTGCACACTGGGGTTAAGGGCTGACTCAGTGGGCTCTTCTGAGCCAGTCAGTTACACTGTGATTCCAAGGGTTGAGAAAACGCGTTTATTTCGGGCTGAAAAACACGTTTTGAAAAGTGTTCTGTTCCTGCCCTATAACTTACATGTTGGTGACCAAAGTTGCCAAAACGTGTTTATTTGTGCTGAAAAACACGTTTTGACAACTTCTGCACACTGGGGTTAAGGGCTGACTCAGTGGGCTCTTCTGAGCCAGTCAGTTACACTGTGATTCCAAGAGTTGAGAAAACGCGTTTATTTCGGGCTGAAAAACACGTTTTGAACAGTGTTCTGTTCCTGCCCTATAACTTACATGTTGTTGACCAAAGTTGCCAAAACGTGTTTATTTGTGCTGAAAAACACGTTTTGACAACTTCTGCACACTGGGGTTAAGGGCTGACTCAGTGGGCTCTTCTGAGCCAGTCAGTTACACTGTGATTCCAAGAGTTGAGAAAACGCGTTTATTTCGGGCTGAAAAACACGTTTTGAAAAGTGTTCTGTTCCTGCCCTATAACTTACATGTTGGTGACCAAAGTTGCCAAAACATGTTTATTTGTGCTGAAAAACACGTTTTGACAACTTCTGCACACTGGGGTTAAGGGCTGAATCAGTGGGCTCTTCTGAGCCAGTCAGTTACACTGTGATTCCAAGAGTTGAGAAAACGCGTTTATTTCGGGCTGAAAAACACGTTTTGAAAAGTGTTCTGTTCCTGCCCTATAACTTACATGTTGTTGACCAAAGTTGCCAAAACGTGTTTATTTGTGCTGAAAAACACGTTTTGACAACTTCTGCACACTGGGGTTAAGGGCTGACTCAGTGGGCTCTTCTGAGCCAGTCAGTTACACTGTGATTCCAAGGGTTGAGAAAACGCGTTTATTTCAGGCTGAAAAACACGTTTTGAAAAGTGTTCTGTTCCTGCCCTATAACTTACATGTTGGTGACCAAAGTTGCCAAAACGTGTTTATTTGTGCTGAAAAACACGTTTTGACAACTTCTGCACACTGGGGTTAAGGGCTGAATCAGTGGGCTCTTCTGAGCCAGTCAGTTACACTGTGATTCCAGGAGTTGAGAAAACGCGTTTATTTCGGGCTGAAAAACACGTTTTGAAAAGTGTTCTGTTCCTGCCCTATAACTTACATGTTGTTGACCAAAGTTGCCAAAACGTGTTTATTTGTGCTGAAAAACACGTTTTGACAACTTCTGCACACTGGGGTTAAGGGCTGACTCAGTGGGCTCTTCTGAGCCAGTCAGTTACACTGTGATTCCAGGAGTTGAGAAAACGCGTTTATTTCGGGCTGAAAAACACGTTTTGAAAAGTGTTCTGTTCCTGCCCTATAACTTACATGTTGGTGACCAAAGTTGCCAAAACGTGTTTATTTGTGCTGAAAAACACGTTTTGACAACTTCTGCACACTGGGGTTAAGGGCTGAATCAGTGGGCTCTTCTGAGCCAGTCAGTTACACTGTGATTCCAAGAGTTGAGAAAACGCGTTTATTTCGGGCTGAAAAACACGTTTTGAAAAGTGTTCTGTTCCTGCCCTATAACTTACATGTTGTTGACCAAAGTTGCCAAAACGTTTTTATTTGTGCTGAAAAACACGTTTTGACAACTTCTGCACACTGGGGTTAAGGGCTGACTCAGTGGGCTCTTCTGAGCCAGTCAGTTACACTGTGATTCCAGGAGTTGAGAAAACGCGTTTATTTCGGGCTGAAAAACACGTTTTGAAAAGTGTTCTGTTCCTGCCCTATAACTTACATGTTGGTGACCAAAGTTGCCAAAACGTGTTTATTTGTGCTGAAAAACACGTTTTGACAACTTCTGCACACTGGGGTTAAGGGCTGAATCAGTGGGCTCTTCTGAGCCAGTCAGTTACACTGTGATTCCAAGAGTTGAGAAAACGCGTTTATTTCGGGCTGAAAAACACGTTTTGAAAAGTGTTCTGTTCCTGCCCTATAACTTACATGTTGTTGACCAAAGTTGCCAAAACGTTTTTATTTGTGCTGAAAAACACGTTTTGACAACTTCTGCACACTGGGGTTAAGGGCTGACTCAGTGGGCTCTTCTGAGCCAGTCAGTTACACTGTGATTCCAAGGGTTGAGAAAACGCGTTTATTTCGGGCTGAAAAACACGTTTTGAAAAGTGTTCTGTTCCTGCCCTATAACTTACATGTTGGTGACCAAAGTTGCCAAAACGTGTTTATTTGTGCTGAAAAACACGTTTTGACAACTTCTGCACACTGGGGTTAAGGGCTGACTCAGTGGGCTCTTCTGAGCCAGTCAGTTACACTGTGATTCCAAGAGTTGAGAAAACGCGTTTATTTCGGGCTGAAAAACACGTTTTGAAAAGTGTTCTGTTCCTGCCCTATAACTTACATGTTGGTGACCAAAGTTGCCAAAACGTGTTTATTTGTGCTTAAAAACACGTTTTGACAACTTCTGCACACTGGGGTTAAGGGCTGACTCAGTGGGCTCTTCTGAGCCAGTCAGTTACACTGTGATTCCAAGGGTTGAGAAAACGCGTTTATTTCGGGCTGAAAAACACGTTTTGAAAAGTGTTCTGTTCCTGCCCTATAACTTACATGTTGGTGACCAAAGTTGCCAAAACGTGTTTATTTGTGCTTAAAAACACGTTTTGACAACTTCTGCACACTGGGGTTAAGGGCTGACTCAGTGGGCTCTTCTGAGCCAGTCAGTTACACTGTGATTCCAAGGGTTGAGAAAACGCGTTTATTTCGGGCTGAAAAACACGTTTTGAAAAGTGTTCTGTTCCTGCCCTATAACTTACATGTTGTTGACCAAAGTTGCCAAAACGTGTTTATTTGTGCTGAAAAACACGTTTTGACAACTTCTGCACACTGGGGTTAAGGGCTGACTCATTGGGCTCTTCTGAGCCAGTCAGTTACACTGTGATTCCAGGAGTTGAGAAAACGCGTTTATTTCGGGCTGAAAAACACGTTTTGAAAAGTGTTCTGTTCCTGCCCTATAACTTACATGTTGTTGACCAAAGTTGCCAAAACGTGTTTATTTGTACTGAAAAACACGTTTTGACAACTTCTGCACACTGGGGTTAAGGGCTGACTCAGTGGGCTCTTCTGAGCCAGTCAGTTACACTGTGATTCCAGGAGTTGAGAAAACGCGTTTATTTCGGGCTGAAAAACACGTTTTGAAAAGTGTTCTGTTCCTGCCCTATAACTTACATGTTGGTGACCAAAGTTGCCAAAACGTGTTTATTTGTGCTGAAAAACACGTTTTGACAACTTCTGCACACTGGGGTTAAGGGCTGACTCAGTGGGCTCTTCTGAGCCAGTCAGTTACACTGTGATTCCAAGGGTTGAGAAAACGCGTTTATTTCGGGCTGAAAAACACGTTTTGAAAAGTGTTCTGTTCCTGCCCTATAACTTACATGTTGGTGACCAAAGTTGCCAAAACGTGTTTATTTGTGCTGAAAAACACGTTTTGACAACTTCTGCACACTGGGGTTAAGGGCTGACTCAGTGGGCTCTTCTGAGCCAGTCAGTTACACTGTGATTCCAAGAGTTGAGAAAACGCGTTTATTTCGGGCTGAAAAACACGTTTTGAAAAGTGTTCTGTTCCTGCCCTATAACTTACATGTTGTTGACCAAAGTTGCCAAAACGTGTTTATTTGTGCTGAAAAACACGTTTTGACAACTTCTGCACACTGGGGTTAAGGGCTGACTCAGTGGGCTCTTCTGAGCCAGTCAGTTACACTGTGATTCCAGGAGTTGAGAAAACGCGTTTATTTCGGGCTGAAAAACACGTTTTGAAAAGTGTTCTGTTCCTGCCCTATAACTTACATGTTGGTGACCAAAGTTGCCAAAACGTGTTTATTTGTGCTGAAAAACACGTTTTGACAACTTCTGCACACTGGGGTTAAGGGCTGAATCAGTGGGCTCTTCTGAGCCAGTCAGTTACACTGTGATTCCAAGAGTTGAGAAAACGCGTTTATTTCGGGCTGAAAAACACGTTTTGAAAAGTGTTCTGTTCCTGCCCTATAACTTACATGTTGTTGACCAAAGTTGCCAAAACGTGTTTATTTGTGCTGAAAAACACGTTTTGACAACTTCTGCACACTGGGGTTAAGGGCTGAATCAGTGGGCTCTTCTGAGCCAGTCAGTTACACTGTGATTCCAGGAGTTGAGAAAACGCGTTTATTTCGGGCTGAAAAACACGTTTTGAAAAGTGTTCTGTTCCTGCCCTATAACTTACATGTTGTTGACCAAAGTTGCCAAAACGTGTTTATTTGTGCTGAAAAACACGTTTTGACAACTTCTGCACACTGGGGTTAAGGGCTGACTCAGTGGGCTCTTCTGAGCCAGTCAGTTACACTGTGATTCCAGGAGTTGAGAAAACGCGTTTATTTCGGGCTGAAAAACACGTTTTGAAAAGTGTTCTGTTCCTGCCCTATAACTTACATGTTGGTGACCAAAGTTGCCAAAACGTGTTTATTTGTGCTGAAAAACACGTTTTGACAACTTCTGCACACTGGGGTTAAGGGCTGAATCAGTGGGCTCTTCTGAGCCAGTCAGTTACACTGTGATTCCAAGAGTTGAGAAAACGCGTTTATTTCGGGCTGAAAAACACGTTTTGAAAAGTGTTCTGTTCCTGCCCTATAACTTACATGTTGTTGACCAAAGTTGCCAAAACGTGTTTATTTGTGCTGAAAAACACGTTTTGACAACTTCTGCACACTGGGGTTAAGGGCTGACTCAGTGGGCTCTTCTGAGCCAGTCAGTTACACTGTGATTCCAAGGGTTGAGAAAACGCGTTTATTTCGGGCTGAAAAACACGTTTTGAAAAGTGTTCTGTTCCTGCCCTATAACTTACATGTTGGTGACCAAAGTTGCCAAAACGTGTTTATTTGTGCTGAAAAACACGTTTTGACAACTTCTGCACACTGGGGTTAAGGGCTGAATCAGTGGGCTCTTCTGAGCCAGTCAGTTACACTGTGATTCCAAGAGTTGAGAAAACGCGTTTATTTCGGGCTGAAAAACACGTTTTGAAAAGTGTTCTGTTCCTGCCCTATAACTTACATGTTGTTGACCAAAGTTGCCAAAACGTGTTTATTTGTGCTGAAAAACACGTTTTGACAACTTCTGCACACTGGGGTTAAGGGCTGACTCAGTGGGCTCTTCTGAGCCAGTCAGTTACACTGTGATTCCAAGGGTTGAGAAAACGCGTTTATTTCGGGCTGAAAAACACGTTTTGAAAAGTGTTCTGTTCCTGCCCTATAACTTACATGTTGGTGACCAAAGTTGCCAAAACGTGTTTATTTGTGCTTAAAAACACGTTTTGACAACTTCTGCACACTGGGGTTAAGGGCTGACTCAGTGGGCTCTTCTGAGCCAGTCAGTTACACTGTGATTCCAAGGGTTGAGAAAACGCGTTTATTTCGGGCTGAAAAACACGTTTTGAAAAGTGTTCTGTTCCTGCCCTATAACTTACATGTTGTTGACCAAAGTTGCCAAAACGTGTTTATTTGTGCTGAAAAACACGTTTTGACAACTTCTGCACACTGGGGTTAAGGGCTGACTCATTGGGCTCTTCTGAGCCAGTCAGTTACACTGTGATTCCAAGAGTTGAGAAAACGCGTTTATTTCGGGCTGAAAAACACGTTTTGAAAAGTGTTCTGTTCCTGCCCTATAACTTACATGTTGTTGACCAAAGTTGCCAAAACGTGTTTATTTGTGCTGAAAAACACGTTTTGACAACTTCTGCACACTGGGGTTAAGGGCTGACTCAGTGGGCTCTTCTGAGCCAGTCAGTTACACTGTGATTCCAGGAGTTGAGAAAACGCGTTTATTTCGGGCTGAAAAACACGTTTTGAAAAGTGTTCTGTTCCTGCCCTATAACTTACATGTTGTTGACCAAAGTTGCCAAAACGTGTTTATTTGTACTGAAAAACACGTTTTGACAACTTCTGCACACTGGGGTTAAGGGCTGACTCAGTGGGCTCTTCTGAGCCAGTCAGTTACACTGTGATTCCAGGAGTTGAGAAAACGCGTTTATTTCGGGCTGAAAAACACGTTTTGAAAAGTGTTCTGTTCCTGCCCTATAACTTACATGTTGTTGACCAAAGTTGCCAAAACGTGTTTATTTGTGCTTAAAAACACGTTTTGACAACTTCTGCACACTGGGGTTAAGGGCTGACTCAGTGGGCTCTTCTGAGCCAGTCAGTTACACTGTGATTCCAAGGGTTGAGAAAACGCGTTTATTTCGGGCTGAAAAACACGTTTTGAAAAGTGTTCTGTTCCTGCCCTATAACTTACATGTTGGTGACCAAAGTTGCCAAAACGTGTTTATTTGTGCTGAAAAACACGTTTTGACAACTTCTGCACACTGGGGTTAAGGGCTGACTCAGTGGGCTCTTCTGAGCCAGTCAGATACACTGTGATTCCAGGAGTTGAGAAAACGCGTTTATTTCGGGCTGAAAAACACGTTTTGAAAAGTGTTCTGTTCCTGCCCTATAACTTACATGTTGGTGACCAAAGTTGCCAAAACGTGTTTATTTGTGCTGAAAAACACGTTTTGACAACTTCTGCACACTGGGGTTAAGGGCTGACTCAGTGGGCTCTTCTGAGCCAGTCAGTTACACTGTGATTCCAGGAGTTGAGAAAACGCGTTTATTTCGGGCTGAAAAACACGTTTTGAAAAGTGTTCTGTTCCTGCCCTATAACTTACATGTTGTTGACCAAAGTTGCCAAAACGTGTTTATTTGTGCTGAAAAACACGTTTTGACAACTTCTGCACACTGGGGTTAAGGGCTGAATCAGTGGGCTCTTCTGAGCCAGTCAGTTACACTGTGATTCCAAGAGTTGAGAAAACGCGTTTATTTCGGGCTGAAAAACACGTTTTGAAAAGTGTTCTGTTCCTGCCCTATAACTTACATGTTGGTGACCAAAGTTGCCAAAACGTGTTTATTTGTGCTGAAAAACACGTTTTGACAACTTCTGCACACTGGGGTTAAGGGCTGAATCAGTGGGCTCTTCTGAGCCAGTCAGTTACACTGTGATTCCAAGAGTTGAGAAAACGCGTTTATTTCGGGCTGAAAAACACGTTTTGAAAAGTGTTCTGTTCCTGCCCTATAACTTACATGTTGGTGACCAAAGTTGCCAAAACGTGTTTATTTGTGCTTAAAAACACGTTTTGACAACTTCTGCACACTGGGGTTAAGGGCTGACTCAGTGGGCTCTTCTGAGCCAGTCAGTTACACTGTGATTCCAAGGGTTGAGAAAACGCGTTTATTTCGGGCTGAAAAACACGTTTTGAAAAGTGTTCTGTTCCTGCCCTATAACTTACATGTTGTTGACCAAAGTTGCCAAAACGTGTTTATTTGTGCTGAAAAACACGTTTTGACAACTTCTGCACACTGGGGTTAAGGGCTGACTCATTGGGCTCTTCTGAGCCAGTCAGTTACACTGTGATTCCAAGAGTTGAGAAAACGCGTTTATTTCGGGCTGAAAAACACGTTTTGAAAAGTGTTCTGTTCCTGCCCTATAACTTACATGTTGTTGACCAAAGTTGCCAAAACGTGTTTATTTGTGCTGAAAAACACGTTTTGACAACTTCTGCACACTGGGGTTAAGGGCTGACTCAGTGGGCTCTTCTGAGCCAGTCAGTTACACTGTGATTCCAGGAGTTGAGAAAACGCGTTTATTTCGGGCTGAAAAACACGTTTTGAAAAGTGTTCTGTTCCTGCCCTATAACTTACATGTTGTTGACCAAAGTTGCCAAAACGTGTTTATTTGTACTGAAAAACACGTTTTGACAACTTCTGCACACTGGGGTTAAGGGCTGACTCAGTGGGCTCTTCTGAGCCAGTCAGTTACACTGTGATTCCAGGAGTTGAGAAAACGCGTTTATTTCGGGCTGAAAAACACGTTTTGAAAAGTGTTCTGTTCCTGCCCTATAACTTACATGTTGTTGACCAAAGTTGCCAAAACGTGTTTATTTGTGCTTAAAAACACGTTTTGACAACTTCTGCACACTGGGGTTAAGGGCTGACTCAGTGGGCTCTTCTGAGCCAGTCAGTTACACTGTGATTCCAAGGGTTGAGAAAACGCGTTTATTTCGGGCTGAAAAACACGTTTTGAAAAGTGTTCTGTTCCTGCCCTATAACTTACATGTTGGTGACCAAAGTTGCCAAAACGTGTTTATTTGTGCTGAAAAACACGTTTTGACAACTTCTGCACACTGGGGTTAAGGGCTGACTCAGTGGGCTCTTCTGAGCCAGTCAGATACACTGTGATTCCAGGAGTTGAGAAAACGCGTTTATTTCGGGCTGAAAAACACGTTTTGAAAAGTGTTCTGTTCCTGCCCTATAACTTACATGTTGGTGACCAAAGTTGCCAAAACGTGTTTATTTGTGCTGAAAAACACGTTTTGACAACTTCTGCACACTGGGGTTAAGGGCTGACTCAGTGGGCTCTTCTGAGCCAGTCAGTTACACTGTGATTCCAGGAGTTGAGAAAACGCGTTTATTTCGGGCTGAAAAACACGTTTTGAAAAGTGTTCTGTTCCTGCCCTATAACTTACATGTTGTTGACCAAAGTTGCCAAAACGTGTTTATTTGTGCTGAAAAACACGTTTTGACAACTTCTGCACACTGGGGTTAAGGGCTGAATCAGTGGGCTCTTCTGAGCCAGTCAGTTACACTGTGATTCCAAGAGTTGAGAAAACGCGTTTATTTCGGGCTGAAAAACACGTTTTGAAAAGTGTTCTGTTCCTGCCCTATAACTTACATGTTGTTGACCAAAGTTGCCAAAACGTGTTTATTTGTGCTGAAAAACACGTTTTGACAACTTCTGCACACTGGGGTTAAGGGCTGAATCAGTGGGCTCTTCTGAGCCAGTCAGTTACACTGTGATTCCAGGAGTTGAGAAAACGCGTTTATTTCGGGCTGAAAAACACGTTTTGAAAAGTGTTCTGTTCCTGCCCTATAACTTACATGTTGTTGACCAAAGTTGCCAAAACGTGTTTATTTGTGCTGAAAAACACGTTTTGACAACTTCTGCACACTGGGGTTAAGGGCTGACTCAGTGGGCTCTTCTGAGCCAGTCAGATACACTGTGATTCCAGGAGTTGAGAAAACGCGTTTATTTCGGGCTGAAAAACACGTTTTGAAAAGTGTTCTGTTCCTGCCCTATAACTTACATGTTGGTGACCAAAGTTGCCAAAACGTGTTTATTTGTGCTGAAAAACACGTTTTGACAACTTCTGCACACTGGGGTTAAGGGCTGACTCAGTGGGCTCTTCTGAGCCAGTCAGTTACACTGTGATTCCAAGAGTTGAGAAAACGCGTTTATTTCGGGCTGAAAAACACGTTTTGAAAAGTGTTCTGTTCCTGCCCTATAACTTACATGTTGTTGACCAAAGTTGCCAAAACGTGTTTATTTGTGCTGAAAAACACGTTTTGACAACTTCTGCACACTGGGGTTAAGGGCTGACTCAGTGGGCTCTTCTGAGCCAGTCAGTTACACTGTGATTCCAAGAGTTGAGAAAACGCGTTTATTTCGGGCTGAAAAACACGTTTTGAAAAGTGTTCTGTTCCTGCCCTATAACTTACATGTTGTTGACCAAAGTTGCCAAAACGTGTTTATTTGTGCTGAAAAACACGTTTTGACAACTTCTGCACACTGGGGTTAAGGGCTGACTCAGTGGGCTCTTCTGAGCCAGTCAGTTACACTGTGATTCCAAGGGTTGAGAAAACGCGTTTATTTCGGGCTGAAAAACACGTTTTGAAAAGTGTTCTGTTCCTGCCCTATAACTTACATGTTGGTGACCAAAGTTGTCAAAACGTGTTTATTTGTGCTGAAAAACACGTTTTGACAACTTCTGCACACTGGGGTTAAGGGCTGAATCAGTGGGCTCTTCTGAGCCAGTCAGTTACACTGTGATTCCAAGAGTTGAGAAAACGCGTTTATTTCGGGCTGAAAAACACGTTTTGAAAAGTGTTCTGTTCCTGCCCTATAACTTACATGTTGGTGACCAAAGTTGCCAAAACGTGTTTATTTGTGCTTAAAAACACGTTTTGACAACTTCTGCACACTGGGGTTAAGGGCTGACTCAGTGGGCTCTTCTGAGCCAGTCAGTTACACTGTGATTCCAAGGGTTGAGAAAACGCGTTTATTTCGGGCTGAAAAACACGTTTTGAAAAGTGTTCTGTTCCTGCCCTATAACTTACATGTTGGTGACCAAAGTTGCCAAAACGTGTTTATTTGTGCTTAAAAACACGTTTTGACAACTTCTGCACACTGGGGTTAAGGGCTGACTCAGTGGGCTCTTCTGAGCCAGTCAGTTACACTGTGATTCCAAGGGTTGAGAAAACGCGTTTATTTCGGGCTGAAAAACACGTTTTGAAAAGTGTTCTGTTCCTGCCCTATAACTTACATGTTGTTGACCAAAGTTGCCAAAACGTGTTTATTTGTGCTGAAAAACACGTTTTGACAACTTCTGCACACTGGGGTTAAGGGCTGACTCATTGGGCTCTTCTGAGCCAGTCAGTTACACTGTGATTCCAAGGGTTGAGAAAACGCGTTTATTTCGGGCTGAAAAACACGTTTTGAAAAGTGTTCTGTTCCTGCCCTATAACTTACATGTTGTTGACCAAAGTTGCCAAAACGTGTTTATTTGTGCTGAAAAACACGTTTTGACAACTTCTGCACACTGGGGTTAAGGGCTGACTCAGTGGGCTCTTCTGAGCCAGTCAGTTACACTGTCATTCCAGGAGTTGAGAAAACGCGTTTATTTCGGGCTGAAAAACACGTTTTGAAAAGTGTTCTGTTCCTGCCCTATAACTTACATGTTGTTGACCAAAGTTGCCAAAACGTGTTTATTTGTACTGAAAAACACGTTTTGACAACTTCTGCACACTGGGGTTAAGGGCTGACTCAGTGGGCTCTTCTGAGCCAGTCAGTTACACTGTGATTCCAGGAGTTGAGAAAACGCGTTTATTTCGGGCTGAAAAACACGTTTTGAAAAGTGTTCTGTTCCTGCCCTATAACTTACATGTTGGTGACCAAAGTTGCCAAAACGTGTTTATTTGTGCTTAAAAACACGTTTTGACAACTTCTGCACACTGGGGTTAAGGGCTGACTCAGTGGGCTCTTCTGAGCCAGTCAGTTACACTGTGATTCCAAGGGTTGAGAAAACGCGTTTATTTCGGGCTGAAAAACACGTTTTGAAAAGTGTTCTGTTCCTGCCCTATAACTTACATGTTGGTGACCAAAGTTGCCAAAACGTGTTTATTTGTGCTGAAAAACACGTTTTGACAACTTCTGCACACTGGGGTTAAGGGCTGACTCAGTGGGCTCTTCTGAGCCAGTCAGTTACACTGTGATTCCAAGAGTTGAGAAAACGCGTTTATTTCGGGCTGAAAAACACGTTTTGAAAAGTGTTCTGTTCCTGCCCTATAACTTACATGTTGTTGACCAAAGTTGCCAAAACGTGTTTATTTGTGCTGAAAAACACGTTTTGACAACTTCTGCACACTGGGGTTAAGGGCTGACTCAGTGGGCTCTTCTGAGCCAGTCAGTTACACTGTGATTCCAAGAGTTGAGAAAACGCGTTTATTTCGGGCTGAAAAACACGTTTTGAAAAGTGTTCTGTTCCTGCCCTATAACTTACATGTTGGTGACCAAAGTTGCCAAAACGTGTTTATTTGTGCTGAAAAACACGTTTTGACAACTTCTGCACACTGGGGTTAAGGGCTGAATCAGTGGGCTCTTCTGAGCCAGTCAGTTACACTGTGATTCCAAGAGTTGAGAAAACGCGTTTATTTCGGGCTGAAAAACACGTTTTGAAAAGTGTTCTGTTCCTGCCCTATAACTTACATGTTGTTGACCAAAGTTGCCAAAACGTGTTTATTTGTGCTGAAAAACACGTTTTGACAACTTCTGCACACTGGGGTTAAGGGCTGAATCAGTGGGCTCTTCTGAGCCAGTCAGTTACACTGTGATTCCAGGAGTTGAGAAAACGCGTTTATTTCGGGCTGAAAAACACGTTTTGAAAAGTGTTCTGTTCCTGCCCTATAACTTACATGTTGTTGACCAAAGTTGCCAAAACGTGTTTATTTGTGCTGAAAAACACGTTTTGACAACTTCTGCACACTGGGGTTAAGGGCTGACTCAGTGGGCTCTTCTGAGCCAGTCAGATACACTGTGATTCCAGGAGTTGAGAAAACGCGTTTATTTCGGGCTGAAAAACACGTTTTGAAAAGTGTTCTGTTCCTGCCCTATAACTTACATGTTGGTGACCAAAGTTGCCAAAACGTGTTTATTTGTGCTGAAAAACACGTTTTGACAACTTCTGCACACTGGGGTTAAGGGCTGAATCAGTGGGCTCTTCTGAGCCAGTCAGTTACACTGTGATTCCAAGAGTTGAGAAAACGCGTTTATTTCGGGCTGAAAAACACGTTTTGAAAAGTGTTCTGTTCCTGCCCTATAACTTACATGTTGTTGACCAAAGTTGCCAAAACGTGTTTATTTGTGCTGAAAAACACGTTTTGACAACTTCTGCACACTGGGGTTAAGGGCTGACTCAGTGGGCTCTTCTGAGCCAGTCAGTTACACTGTGATTCCAAGGGTTGAGAAAACGCGTTTATTTCGGGCTGAAAAACACGTTTTGAAAAGTGTTCTGTTCCTGCCCTATAACTTACATGTTGTTGACCAAAGTTGCCAAAACGTGTTTATTTGTGCTGAAAAACACGTTTTGACAACTTCTGCACACTGGGGTTAAGGGCTGAATCAGTGGGCTCTTCTGAGCCAGTCAGTTACACTGTGATTCCAAGGGTTGAGAAAACGCGTTTATTTCGGGCTGAAAAACACGTTTTGAAAAGTGTTCTGTTCCTGCCCTATAACTTACATGTTGGTGACCAAAGTTGCCAAAACGTGTTTATTTGTGCTGAAAAACACGTTTTGACAACTTCTGCACACTGGGGTTAAGGGCTGACTCATTGGGCTCTTCTGAGCCAGTCAGTTACACTGTGATTCCAAGGGTTGAGAAAACGCGTTTATTTCGGGCTGAAAAACACGTTTTGAAAAGTGTTCTGTTCCTGCCCTATAACTTACATGTTGTTGACCAAAGTTGCCAAAACGTGTTTATTTGTGCTGAAAAACACGTTTTGACAACTTCTGCACACTGGGGTTAAGGGCTGACTCAGTGGGCTCTTCTGAGCCAGTCAGTTACACTGTCATTCCAGGAGTTGAGAAAACGCGTTTATTTCGGGCTGAAAAACACGTTTTGAAAAGTGTTCTGTTCCTGCCCTATAACTTACATGTTGTTGACCAAAGTTGCCAAAACGTGTTTATTTGTACTGAAAAACACGTTTTGACAACTTCTGCACACTGGGGTTAAGGGCTGACTCAGTGGGCTCTTCTGAGCCAGTCAGTTACACTGTGATTCCAGGAGTTGAGAAAACGCGTTTATTTCGGGCTGAAAAACACGTTTTGAAAAGTGTTCTGTTCCTGCCCTATAACTTACATGTTGGTGACCAAAGTTGCCAAAACGTGTTTATTTGTGCTTAAAAACACGTTTTGACAACTTCTGCACACTGGGGTTAAGGGCTGACTCAGTGGGCTCTTCTGAGCCAGTCAGTTACACTGTGATTCCAAGGGTTGAGAAAACGCGTTTATTTCGGGCTGAAAAACACGTTTTGAAAAGTGTTCTGTTCCTGCCCTATAACTTACATGTTGGTGACCAAAGTTGCCAAAACGTGTTTATTTGTGCTGAAAAACACGTTTTGACAACTTCTGCACACTGGGGTTAAGGGCTGAATCAGTGGGCTCTTCTGAGCCAGTCAGTTACACTGTGATTCCAAGAGTTGAGAAAACGCGTTTATTTCGGGCTGAAAAACACGTTTTGAAAAGTGTTCTGTTCCTGCCCTATAACTTACATGTTGGTGACCAAAGTTGCCAAAACGTGTTTATTTGTGCTGAAAAACACGTTTTGACAACTTCTGCACACTGGGGTTAAGGGCTGAATCAGTGGGCTCTTCTGAGCCAGTCAGTTACACTGTGATTCCAAGAGTTGAGAAAACGCGTTTATTTCGGGCTGAAAAACACGTTTTGAAAAGTGTTCTGTTCCTGCCCTATAACTTACATGTTGTTGACCAAAGTTGCCAAAACGTGTTTATTTGTGCTGAAAAACACGTTTTGACAACTTCTGCACACTGGGGTTAAGGGCTGAATCAGTGGGCTCTTCTGAGCCAGTCAGTTACACTGTGATTCCAGGAGTTGAGAAAACGCGTTTATTTCGGGCTGAAAAACACGTTTTGAAAAGTGTTCTGTTCCTGCCCTATAACTTACATGTTGTTGACCAAAGTTGCCAAAACGTGTTTATTTGTGCTGAAAAACACGTTTTGACAACTTCTGCACACTGGGGTTAAGGGCTGACTCAGTGGGCTCTTCTGAGCCAGTCAGATACACTGTGATTCCAGGAGTTGAGAAAACGCGTTTATTTCGGGCTGAAAAACACGTTTTGAAAAGTGTTCTGTTCCTGCCCTATAACTTACATGTTGGTGACCAAAGTTGCCAAAACGTGTTTATTTGTGCTGAAAAACACGTTTTGACAACTTCTGCACACTGGGGTTAAGGGCTGAATCAGTGGGCTCTTCTGAGCCAGTCAGTTACACTGTGATTCCAAGAGTTGAGAAAACGCGTTTATTTCGGGCTGAAAAACACGTTTTGAAAAGTGTTCTGTTCCTGCCCTATAACTTACATGTTGTTGACCAAAGTTGCCAAAACGTGTTTATTTGTGCTGAAAAACACGTTTTGACAACTTCTGCACACTGGGGTTAAGGGCTGACTCAGTGGGCTCTTCTGAGCCAGTCAGTTACACTGTGATTCCAAGGGTTGAGAAAACGCGTTTATTTCGGGCTGAAAAACACGTTTTGAAAAGTGTTCTGTTCCTGCCCTATAACTTACATGTTGTTGACCAAAGTTGCCAAAACGTGTTTATTTGTGCTGAAAAACACGTTTTGACAACTTCTGCACACTGGGGTTAAGGGCTGAATCAGTGGGCTCTTCTGAGCCAGTCAGTTACACTGTGATTCCAAGGGTTGAGAAAACGCGTTTATTTCGGGCTGAAAAACACGTTTTGAAAAGTGTTCTGTTCCTGCCCTATAACTTACATGTTGGTGACCAAAGTTGCCAAAACGTGTTTATTTGTGCTTAAAAACACGTTTTGACAACTTCTGCACACTGGGGTTAAGGGCTGACTCAGTGGGCTCTTCTGAGCCAGTCAGTTACACTGTGATTCAAAGGGTTGAGAAAACGCGTTTATTTCGGGCTGAAAAACACGTTTTGAAAAGTGTTCTGTTCCTGCCCTATAACTTACATGTTGGTGACCAAAGTTGCCAAAACGTGTTTATTTGTGCTGAAAAACACGTTTTGACAACTTCTGCACAATGGGGTTAAGGGCTGACTCAGTGGGCTCTTCTGAGCCAGTCAGTTACACTGTGATTCCAGGAGTTGAGAAAACGCGTTTATTTCGGGCTGAAAAACACGTTTTGAAAAGTGTTCTGTTCCTGCCCTATAACTTACATGTTGTTGACCAAAGTTGCCAAAACGTGTTTATTTGTGCTGAAAAACACGTTTTGACAACTTCTGCACAATGGGGTTAAGGGCTGACTCAGTGGGCTCTTCTGAGCCAGTCAGTTACACTGTGATTCCAGGAGTTGAGAAAACGCGTTTATTTCGGGCTGAAAAACACGTTTTGAAAAGTGTTCTGTTCCTGCCCTATAACTTACATGTTGGTGACCAAAGTTGCCAAAACGTGTTTATTTGTGCTGAAAAACACGTTTTGACAACTTCTGCACACTGGGGTTAAGGGCTGAATCAGTGGGCTCTTCTGAGCCAGTCAGTTACACTGTGATTCCAAGAGTTGAGAAAACGCGTTTATTTCGGGCTGAAAAACACGTTTTGAAAAGTGTTCTGTTCCTGCCCTATAACTTACATGTTGTTGACCAAAGTTGCCAAAACGTGTTTATTTGTGCTGAAAAACACGTTTTGACAACTTCTGCACACTGGGGTTAAGGGCTGACTCAGTGGGCTCTTCTGAGCCAGTCAGTTACACTGTGATTCCAAGGGTTGAGAAAACGCGTTTATTTCGGGCTGAAAAACACGTTTTGAAAAGTGTTCTGTTCCTGCCCTATAACTTACATGTTGGTGACCAAAGTTGCCAAAACGTGTTTATTTGTGCTGAAAAACACGTTTTGACAACTTCTGCACACTGGGGTTAAGGGCTGAATCAGTGGGCTCTTCTGAGCTAGTCAGTTACACTGTGATTCCAAGAGTTGAGAAAACGCGTTTATTTCGGGCTGAAAAACACGTTTTGAAAAGTGTTCTGTTCCTGCCCTATAACTTACATGATGTTGACCAAAGTTGCCAAAACGTGTTTATTTGTGCTGAAAAACACGTTTTGACAACTTCTGCACACTGGGGTTAAGGGCTGACTCAGTGGGCTCTTCTGAGCCAGTCAGTTACACTGTGATTCCAAGGGTTGAGAAAACGCGTTTATTTCGGGCTGAAAAACACGTTTTGAAAAGTGTTCTGTTCCTGCCCTATAACTTACATGTTGGTGACCAAAGTTGCCAAAACGTGTTTATTTGTGCTTAAAAACACGTTTTGACAACTTCTGCACACTGGGGTTAAGGGCTGACTCAGTGGGCTCTTCTGAGCCAGTCAGTTACACTGTGATTCAAAGGGTTGAGAAAACGCGTTTATTTCGGGCTGAAAAACACGTTTTGAAAAGTGTTCTGTTCCTGCCCTATAACTTACATGTTGTTGACCAAAGTTGCCAAAACGTGTTTATTTGTGCTGAAAAACACGTTTTGACAACTTCTGCACACTGGGGTTAAGGGCTGACTCAGTGGGCTCTTCTGAGCCAGTCAGTTACACTGTGATTCCAAGGGTTGAGAAAACGCGTTTATTTCGGGCTGAAAAACACGTTTTGAAAAGTGTTCTGTTCCTGCCCTATAACTTACATGTTGTTGACCAAAGTTGCCAAAACGTGTTTATTTGTGCTGAAAAACACGTTTTGACAA